>NC_030683.2:105622527-105680027 GCF_000004195.4 Xenopus tropicalis | reverse complement strand
GCATCTGACACAATTATGTCCAATTTACCAAAATTAATGCAATTATACATCATGTCCTGTGTCTGGCATGTAAGTAACATCTACACCCAAGTGTGCTGTACCTATGCTGGGCACAAAGGGAACCCTGGAGCTGTCAGAAGGTGCATCAGTGCTCAATTCGGAATGGAAGGCAGGAAGTTCTGAGTGGCATCGAGCAGGTACCGTTCATGAAAGTGGTTTTATATGCAGCTGACTGAAAGGAACTTTGTGGGATTGCACCTGCAGATGTGGACATAATTGAGCCCTATAATCTCCTTATAGTTTATCATAGGGGGTACATTATTCCCTGTATGATACAGAAAAGAAAGAGAGGAATGAAACAGAGCAGGAGGGTAAATAAATAACAACGGGCACTGTGAGAGAGACATAAGGAATTAGGTCCCTGTCCCTGGATACTTACAGATGCAAAAGTGCAGCCGTACTCTGATATGTACTCTCCTAAACTAATACATTAAAAGGCATTTTCTATATTACCTGCTATACTGCACACGCCCAAGTGCATTCAAGGGATCCTTGGGGGATGAAGGCATACTGGCAGCCTGGCACCCCTTGTGGGGAGGAACATTGGGAACCCATTAAATTTAATTAAAGTTATGTTTAAGTTTCCTTGTGCTTTCAGATATTGTGTTCTAAAAGCTACCAAAAATACCCCCCACCCCTCAAACAAAGCTGTGGGGCCTGACAGAGAGTTCAGAAGTGTTCAGTGTTATTGAAAGAAAGTTAAGGTGGCCATATACCTTCAGATCCGCTCGCTTGGCGATGTTGGCAAGTAAGCAGATCTTCTCCCGATATCCCCCACCTACGGGGGGGGGGGGCGATATCGGGCAAATCCAGGCTAATTTGGTTGTTTGTCCCTGGGGCCAAATGATCGAATTAGAACGACGGGTATAGGAGAAGTCGGATTGGGGACCGCATCAACGAGATGATGTGGTCCCCGATCCGACTAAATTTTTTAACCTGCCCAATCGATATCTGGCTGATTTCAGGCCAGATGTCAGTCAAGCATGCCCATCGTTAGTGCCCCTACACTGCCCTATTAGCTGCTAAATCGGTCTAAGGGACTGATATCGGCAGCTAGAATCGGCCCGTGTATGGCCACCTTTAAGTAACACTGGTGCTTGTTCCCAATGCAACCGTACAAAAATCAGTTCCATGACCATTACCATGGTTTATTTGGGTTTACTGGAAAAGGATTAAATCCCCAATGGGTCCCAGTACCCCAACAGAGGAAACAGTAGGGACATTCAGGTCTCACACAGTTTCTAGCTAGCAGCCCCCTAACCAACCATTGTCCTTCACGTGAGAGACCTTCTGAGAATCAACCCTGTAAGCACTGCTGTGCTAGAAGTAGGAGAGGAATCTGGGTGATATACAGATATATACCAATAAATCCCCAGTTACCCCCTCACCCAGTACAGTCCTACACCCATTTGACATGCCAAGATTTTTGGGGGCCCATTTTCTATTTAGCTTCAAAAACTAGCAATTACCTTCATGTCACTGTAGTAAAATTGCCCTGAGATTCCTTTATTTCTATTCTATTTCACAGACTGGTACCAGAATAAAATACAAGTCAAATATCTATTAGTTCTCCAGCAGCAAATAATAGCTGTCACCAGATCTAATCTGGTCAACAAATTCCAGTGATATTTTGGTCAAACAGTTTCTATATAAACTGGGTGCACTGAAAAAGAAATGGTTGAAGTCAAAGTTGAGTTGAGGTCCTTAGGGAGTAAAGCTTTTCTTTTATGTTTTGACGTTTAAAGGAAAACCATACCCCCAGAATGAATACTTAACCAACAGATAGCTTATATCAAATTAAGTGACCTATTAAAGAATCTCGCCATATTGGAATATATATCAGTAAATATTGCCCTTTTACATCTTTTCCCTTGAGCCACCATTTAGTGATGGGCTGTGTGCTCCCTCAGAGATCACATGACAGGAAATAATGCAGCTCTAACTGTAACAGGAAGTAGTGTGGGAGTAAAAGACCGAACTCAGTCCATTAATTGGCTGATGAGGCCTAGCATGTATGTGTACCTTGGCTTGTTTGTGTGCACTGTGAATCTTATGATCCCAGGGGGCAGCCCTTAATTATTAAAATGGCAATTTTCTATTTAGTATTACCCAATAGCTACTAAAAAAGTATATTTTTATAAAAATTATTTATTTATATGAAGCAGGGTTTTACATGTGAGCTTGTTTATGCAATATATTGTTTGGGGGTATAGTATTTTTAAAGCATCAAAGTAATAAAACTATTGGAGAATTAAAGATTTTTCTCATTTTGTGTTTTTTTTCTACTAAAACTTCACCTTTGACAGAAATTTTTAATTCTGATACTTTGAGCGATTTTTCATCATTTTAGGAAAACATTATTCTACAAGAGTCTTTGCAGTAACAATTAGATCTCCTTCTCACACTGAGACTAGCAGTCTCCTAACCAGCAATTACACTTCAGAGAGAATCGACCCCCTGAGCGCTGTGTTACAGGAGGAAATAAAAGATGAACCCGGGGGAACTATTCTGCCCCTCAAGCAATCCTCCAGTTACAGCCGTACAGCATATGTGTACATACGGTCAGCTGCATCCCTGGTGGTCTGGCCAATCCTACACTCTCTTTTTGTCTGTTTCATTCAGCATTCCAATATATTGGGTCTAATTATAAAGTGTGACAGTAGTTACATTCCTACTTCTGTGCAATTCGCTGGTTTCCATCTACATTAGAATTTGCTGCTTAGGTTCAAAAGTTTTTTTATGCACTGTTGGTATGGCATCGAAGCAGGAATTGAAATGTTGTCAACATAGTGAAATGTTTCTGAAATTATGTTTTAATAACTTCTGCCAGAATATCCCCAGGTAGTAAAATACTGATGAGTTCTTACAGCACCAATGAGAAGTACCTAATGCTCCCATTGGACTTCCCAGAGCCAATCTCACTTACCCTACACAAGGGCCCCCGCTTAGCCTTCCTAACTCCCCACAGGGTCCCACACCTGACGTCCTCCCCTGAGCGCGCAGAAGTTTAACATGTCAGGGGAGCGTGGGAGCGCCGCCAAGGGTCGGGTCGGGTCAGGCCCACTGGGTTTTTTCCCGGCGGCCCTGTACGACCCTGGTCCTAATGGTTTTGAAGTTTAGTCAAGTTGGAATAATAGACTGTTAAAAACATATCTTTACACATAGATATCTCACACCTTGCAAAATCCCATTTATTTTGTATCTGGTAGTGATAAGTAGTGATGACCAAATCTGTCCCACGAAACGGTGAAAATGTTGTACATGCATCAAAAAATAACGAGTGCATAAAAAAACCGCTGCATGCGCATCATTTTTTTCACGTTAATTTTCTGTTGTGCGGCAAATTGTTATACGGCAAATTTTGTAGCCCGTTTCGCAAAATAATCCACCAATGGCAGAAAGCAGAAATTCACCACAAATCCATGCCTGCCGAATTATTCCACCCATCACAAGTGATAAGCCAAAACCAACTGGACTTCTGGGTTTTCTTACAAATGTTTTACCACTCATTCGTGTGGCTTCTTCAGTTTAACTGAGTGGTAGGGAATAGTGATGTGAGGGCCGGCATTGATTTACCTGCGGATTTACCCACAAGTCGGGCAGATTCAGGCCAACCTCGGCACATCAATTGCAGGTCGTGGGTTTGGGTTGAGCGGTTCCGCCTGCTCTCCCCCGGCCTAACATTGTCGGTTTTGCGTCTTCGAGCTTCTTAATTTATAGGCACCCGTCTGCCCCTTTTATGACATCATCACATGGTGGGTTTGGCACGGGCCTATACAGGGGAGAATCCGGGTGGGGTTCAGGTTTGGAGTGGGCGGATTAGGGTTGGGTGCGGGTTGAGTTTTTCTCGACCCACACATCACTAGTAGGGAATATTCTGCCATTATAAACCCTTATGGGAAACACATTTACCGGTATCCAATCACAATGTTTTCATTGAATTTATTCAGGTGCCATTGTGAATAAGTTCAATGGAGCCACAGTTATTGGATGTTGGTGATTGTGTTACTCTTAAGGGCTTAAAATACCAGGGTAAGCCCTACCACTCAGTTTAACTGAAGCAGCCTTGAAATGTGAAACTTTTCAGGAATACTCAGAAAGTCCAGTTGCTTTCAGCTTATCACTACAACATACTTTATATCATCACCTGGACAAATCTTCATAGACATGTCATTATTTCCTTATTATTCCCCACTAGAGAATCATGGTGGCTACAAGAAGGAGTTGTGCTCACAACTATATAGTTTGAAATGATAAAGCTGGGGTTAAAAGTTGCAGCTATATAATTCTGACTCAAGCTACTAAACTGCCTTCCCTTTAAAAAAGTACTTTGAAAGTCAGGAGATGCTGGGTTTCTGCCCACTAGCCACCTGGGCACATAGTCATTGGCCAGGGTTTTACTGCTGCTAAAGGGTATTGTGGTTGGAAATTAGACTGACTGTACAGCTACAGAAATGGAATAATGTACCCAAGGGGGCTGATTCACTAAGGTACGAAGGTAGGACAATTTCTGATGATTGAAACTGTCAATACAAAAATTTGTACTTATGATACGAAATTTCCAAAATTTTCATATTGAAACAATCGTATACGTATTGGTGATCAAATTGTCACGAAATTTTCATATCCCACTGATCGTAAACAGCGCAGAACCCTTTCTGACTTTGAAACTTGAATGCATGATTTGGGAAGCTTTCCATAGGACTCAATGGCACTCTGCAGCTCCAATCTGGCCAAGGAAAGTCTCCCATAGGGCTCAATGGCACTCTGCAGCTCCAACCCGGCCCAAGGAAAGTCTCCCATAGGGCTCAATGGCACTCTGCAGCTCCAACCTGGCCCAAGGAAAGTCTCCCATAGGGCTCAATGGCACTCTGCAGCTCCAACCCGGCCCAAGGAAAGTCTCCCATAGGGCTCAATGGCACTCTGCAGCTCCAACCCGGCCCAAGGAAAGTCTCCCATAGGGCTCAATGGCACTCTGCAGCTCCAACCCGGCCCAAGGAAAGTCTCCCATAGGGCTCAATGGCACCCTGCAGCTCCAACCCGGCCCAAGGAAAGTCTCCCATAGGACTCAATGGCACTCTGCAGCTCCACCCTGGCCCAAGGAAAGTTTCCCATAGGGCTCAATGGCACTCTGCAGCTCCAACCCGGCCCAAGGAAAGTCTCCCATAGGACTCAATGGCACTCTGCAGCTCCAACCCGGCCCAAGGAAAGTCTCCCATAGGGCTCAATGGCACTCTGCAGCTCCAACCCGGCCCAAGGAAAGTCTCCCATAGGGCACAATGGCACTCTGCAGCTCCAACCTGGCCCAAGGAAAGTCTCCCATAGGGCTCAATGGCACTCTGCAGCTCCAACCTGGCCCAAGGAAAGTCTCCCATAGGGCTCAATGGCACTCTGCAGCTCCAACCTGGCCCAAGGAAAGTCTCCCATAGGGCTCAATGGCACTCTGCAGCTCCAACCTGGCCCAAGGAAAGTCTCCCATAGGACTCAATGGCACTCTGCAGCTCCAACCCGGCCCAAGGAAAGTCTCCCATAGGGCTCAATGGCACTCTGCAGCTCCAACCTGGCCAAAAGAAAGTCACAATACTGAAACTTGAATGAATTCTGAA
Source organism: Xenopus tropicalis (assembly GCF_000004195.4). Classification (NCBI taxonomy): domain Eukaryota; kingdom Metazoa; phylum Chordata; class Amphibia; order Anura; family Pipidae; genus Xenopus; species Xenopus tropicalis. Next base: position 105,674,361 of record NC_030683.2, on the reverse strand, counting down.
ACTTTTGTACTTGTTGCGACAAATACGATTCTGCCGTGCAAATTGTCGCAAACTATGAAAATGGCGCGGAAATTAATTAAAAAGTCGCAGAAAATATGCACAGTTCTAAAAGTTAGAAAAAATATGTTTTTTTTCCATTTGTAACAAATCGTACATTGATAAATGGGCCCCTAAGGGTGGCTAGAGAATGATAACCAATGGGCAAGGGCACAGCGGGTACATTTTTAAGCATTTTGCCTTCTGATTTTTACCCGCTTAAAGGCTTAAAGTATGACATCAAAACACCTTAGACTGCCACCTCCCATTGCCGTTAATAGTTGAATAATACTCAACTGAAACACACTCAGGCAGTAACCCAGTATTTTTTTAAGAGTTCAGACCAGCGCTTGAACAAGGGGTAGCCAGGAAAAGTAACTGCTTATGGTGCTACTTGACCAGGGTGGAATTTCGGGGGTGGCAAAGTTAAAGTTTCTACCACTTCCTCTGCATGGAGCACTGGAGATAGGGGGACTAGTGTGAATGGCAGAAATGGAAGGATAATGGGAGTTTGCTTTAGGTGGCCTTGGGCCCCTGTATCTCTTGGTCCTGCTCTGGGTCAGAGTGCAGGTGGGCACATATCCAGGTTTATTTACCAACACTGGGCAAATTTGCACCTGGGCTCTAACCCAACGCAACAAATTAATTCCATAACTGAACAAAGAATATCACTGACTGATTGTTGTGTGTCACTGCATTCGGATTTGGCAAAAAAGCATTTGATTTTAAAGTCTCAGCCATGACACAGACCACCTTAATCAAGACCCTTCTCTTGCCTTGTGTGTGTGACCTGGCCATGTTCCAGGGATAACATAGTAAATATGATTTTTCCAAGGACTGCAAGCATCTGCACCTCATTTCTTTTTGCACTTGAGATCCAGTTATTAAACTGAGTTTGGCCACAGTACGAGGAATCTATGTCCCTTACACCTTTCATCGCTCTACCGTGCACTGTGCCCAGGGAAGCATGAGTGTGAGCTCAGGGGAAATAAAGGGATTGGGGGTAGGGAAGTTTTAGGAGGGGGGAAAAAAATGAGTGTGCATATCTTTAAATACCCAGGGCTGAATCTGACACCGCAGCGTCAGTGAAATCCTGCTCGTTCTTCGGACGGCTGGCAGCAGGTGACACCTGTTCCAGGAAAAACACAGATAGGAAAAAAACTTTGCCCAAGATTCATGTTCGGTTCTGCAGAGCTGGATTAAATCAAAGGGCAGAGGGGCACCCCTTCTGTATCGACACTGCCAGCCCTTTCCCCTCTAACATTCAGCATGGCGCCTGCTATAAAGGTGGTTTATAGTCCAATAACTTCCATGGATTGGTTGCCTCATGCATTGTGCAGCAGTGAGGTAGCCTGCCCTTAGGCTGAGTGTCCTGTGTGACTGCTGCACCTCTTCTTTAGATCCATCTCTATGCGTCACTAAGTTTGAATTTATTTATACAGTGCCTTACAGTATGTGTGCTATCACATATCTGCATGCAATCCCCTGTGCGGCAAATTCTTCCTCACACAGACCAAATATCTACTGGGAATTTCGCTACATAACTTCATGTTTATGATATGCCATGTCCCAATGATTAACAAGCACCTTGCAACCAGAGTCTTCAAAAGTCCTGCCCCACATAGGGGATAATGTGGTCCAACGTGACTCTGTAGGAGTTAACATGCTGGTGTGAGAAGAAAGCATGGCAGCCAGCAGGGCTCACAGACAGCAATGTCCCAAGAAGGCTAACTGTATCTATCAACTACATGTGCAACCTACCCCTCTTGCCCAGGGGCGGGCACTTTGACTTGCCATCATTCAGTTTGACAGGAGCTATCTGGCTCCATGTTCCTTAGAGAAGAGCTGTTTCACTGGAGACCCATGGGTCAGATGTGGCCCTCCAAAGAATTTTTATGGCCCTCAGTCTGCTCAGAGGCTCCATAGACTTCACTGGATGACATTATTATTTAATTGAATCCCAACATGCTGTATGAGATATAATTGGCCCACTACATTTAATAAATTGGACAGCACTGCTTAAGAGCATATGCTGTGATTGATAAATACTGTACTTCCTTTTGAGGATCCTGTGATTTTTCTTCTGAACCCAACAGCGAGCTTCTGAGCTGAAGAACAATCTGGTTGCCAGCAACGGCACCAATGGCCGGCCAGACAAAAGCAGAACCTGGCCACCAATGAGCAGGCACCATTTACTAGGTACCTGATACAAAGCAAACATCTGATTGGTTTCTTTTTTGGTTTACTAGAGCTCTCAAAAACGTTGCCCCTTTTGGGGTTGCCTAATGGCAAGATTATCTGCTATATTTGAAGCCATAACCTGAAAAATAGTGTGAGGATAGAAGGACCAAGCAGGGCCAAGGCATAGTGGGTACATCCTATTCTATTGACAATAGATTCATTTCAATATATACCTCACCTTTAGGGCATCAGTGGTCCTTTAAGGAGCTTTGGTGCTAAGGGTAATGGTACACAAGCTGGCACTGCCATCTAGCAGGGAACTGGGGTAAACTAAAAGCCATAGCACCTTGTCCTGTTTATCAACAGGCACAAATCACTCAAAAATTCAGGGATCTTAGTGTTTCCAAATGGAGAGGAGATTTATAGCATTTGGGGAAAGGTATCATAAATTGGGTAACCACCTTCCCCCCTGGGTTTCTCCTACCTGGGTGGTAAAAATGATGCTTAATACCCAGGGTTGAATACTGTATACCATATAGGCATTCGAGGGTCTGTGCCTACGGTTGCAGCTTTAGTGGGCAGCCCTCAGGTGCCTATATGGAAAAAAAAAAGCATATTAAAAAAAAATCCCCTCAGTCTTCTGTCAGACACAGTGAGACACATGCCTCTACAGTCCAGCGGCAAAGATACAGGGGGTACCCCTCGCTTCCAGAGGCTGCATATGCAAAGCCTGTATTACACATGCGCCAATAGGGAGGCAGGTGGCGGGCAGCAATATAGATGCCCAAAAACATAACAGGAACTGAATTGATGGTGGATGAAATATTTAACCAGTGTAACTTGCTTCCTTGTTGTCATTATGGATTAGCAGTAACTGCAATGATAATGGCCTGTTGTGCTATGAAGTCACAGTGAAATAAGCTGATTTGGAGGAACTACAAAGCACCAGCATGTTTTTGGGTAGAAATGCAGGATAAAAGTTACTGATGAGGGGCCATTTACTTACAGTAGGGCTGGCTGCAAAGTGCAATAAACAGGGGTCTTCTGAATTCCCCCTATAAATACAATGCAAGCGGTGGCACGCAGGCATCCCCTGTTTTTCCACCTACCCATTTGAATGACTAAGTTAGGGAGCACTGGCCTATGGCAGGTGTAACTACAGGGCTACTTTCCCTGGCACTCTGCATGTTGTGGCAGACTTTAAATCCACCACGGGGTACAAAGAACCTCATTACCCCAGAAGCAAGTGCTTGTTCGAAGAGCACTAAAGGGCACAGTTTTTTCCCCTTACTGGTGTAGCACTTGAGTCTGGAAGCCATGGCCCCTATGATGTTTCCTATTGCTGCCAGTGGAAAGTAACTTCTCTTGCTTTGTAACCCTCTGTAATACCATATATGGGACCAGTTATCCAGAATGCTTGGGACCCGAAGATTTCCGTATAAGAGGTCTTTCCATAATTTGGATCTCCATCATTTAGGGCTACTAAAAAATCATTGGAACATTAAATAAACCCAAAAGGATTGTTTTGGGGGGGTCCCATATACAACACAACACAAACCACGGGGCGGGGTGGGATTTCTGTGCAGCAGACCCTATGGTCTTGGCCCCCATGTCCCCCGGACCCCCCCACAATTACTTATTCTATTGTAATGCCATTGAAAGAGTGGTTTGTTTAGCACAGGCAGCAATCTATGCACAGGGCCACACTTACACAGATTTGCAAGTAGCAGGTTTCAAGACTAAAGTGCAAAGAGTGTGACACGTCATTGCCATGGAAAGGGCACAGTAACATTCAGCAGTTTGCTCCAATAGGTGGCTGGGGCAATTTCACACTGAGAAGCATTTGACAAAATAAGTGCAGCTGCCTAATCTCACTAAGGGTGTCGGGTTTTCTGCATCTTCCCCATGGTCACTGAGGCACCATCAGCTGGGATGCGCCTATGCCTGTTGTCTCCATACCCTGAGCGTATACGCCACTAGCAGATGGCACATGAGTCCATTTATAATTAATCAGCTGTCTCATAGGCACATTAAAGCCTTCAATTATGGCATTTTAATGTTTTATGTTAAAGGGAAACTAAAGGCCCAGCAGAGAGCTGGTGTATTGTCTATCAGTGACTAAAGACTGATGCACGTGAGGGGTATAGTTATCATGCTGTGTAAAAAGGGGAGTAAAACATTACTGATGATGTTGGTCATAGCAGCCAATCAGATGCTTTGCTTTGGTTTTCTAATTTAATTGAAATCTAATTGCTGATTGGTTGCCCTAGGCAACATCACCGGTAATGCTTCACTCCACTTTTTACACCCCTTAGATTTGAGGTGTTGGATTGGGAAGATAGCCCTGGCCTTACCACCTGCCAAAGGGCAGACACACCCCTAGTGCAAAGTGCAAAAAACTGGTTGAACCCCTTTTTTTTTGCACTTTGTATCCTGCCCTACACTTAGGGGTATATTTATTACGCTGTGTAAAAAGTGGAGTGAAGCATTACTGGTGATATTGCCCAGGGCAACCAATCAGCAATTAGATTTCAACAGTTGGAAAACCAAAGCAAAGCATCTGATTGGCTGCTATGAGCAATATCATTAGTAATGTTTTATTCCACTTATTACAAAGCATGATAAATATACCCCTTATTAAATAGGATTGTTACTTGTAAACAATTATTTAACTGACAGGGACAGAGGGAGGCACAGCGGTGAAAATGAACAGGATGTGATGTAAAGGGGCGGGGTTATCAGGTCAGCAGGCAAATCAGAGGCGATTTAGTGAATAAAAACAGGGCTGGTTCAGAGACCTGGGAGTGGAAATTTGGGTGGATTGGAGGAGCATGTAATAATTACTACAAATTAACCGACAAGCAGAAGAGGCACCTGCCTGGGGTGCAATGGTGGGGACGGGGGCGCCAGGCAGGTGCCTCTTCTTTCTCCTACCACTGATTCTGGACCCTTTCCCCCCACTGCAGCGGCCCTGTATGCGTGCACACTGGGGGGGGGGGTTGCTGGCTGAGTGAAATACCAGCCAGGTGGCAACCATACTAGTAAGTGCCCCCCCCATTTTCCTCCAGGGTGAGGCTACTCATTCCTTTAGGTCTAAAGGTCCCCATACACGGCCCGATTCTAGCTGCCGATATTGGTCCCTTAGACAGATTCAGCAGCTAATTGGCCCGTGTATGGGGACTACCGACGGGCCTGCCTGATCTCAATCGTGCAGGTTAGAAAATCTAGTCGGATCGGGGGCCGCATCGGCTCATTGATGTGGTCCCCGAACCAACTTCCCCATTGCCGCCAATATAATTTGATCGTTTGAACCATAGGTGGTCATATCAGGTGAATATCCGCTCGCTTGGCGATATCGCCAAGCGAGTGAATCTTAACGTGTATGGGCACCTTTAGGGTTCATAAGAATCACGCACAGATTTTAACATTGAACTCTAAAAATTACGCAGTCCCTGTGCCAATTATTTCTTACTACTGTGGCAGGGAAATTGCAGCGTTTTAATGCATTGAATGAAATTGCACCAAGTGCTAATCCCTGAGCAGAGGGAATCATGCTGGAATTGAGGGAAAAAATTAAAGGTAAAAGAACGTGGCGAAGTGCATCTGAAATTGTTTTTTTTGCACGGCAATTGCATTTGTAGATGAGCTATCTAATCCTAGCGCAATATATAATATTCAAGCTTAGAAACCTTCATTTTTATTGTCCTTTCAGATATATCATCTGGTTTCCTAGCTACTTTGCATAAACTCTCCCCCCCCAACTGGGGACTAATGACAAAATGAGAGTCATTTAGCATAATTAGGGTCTGAGTAATTTAGCACAATTGGGCCAGATAAGCATAATTAGCAGCACATACAAGCAGTGGCGTAACAATATAGGAAGCAGACCCTGCAGTCACAGGGGCCCGGGGTGCCCAGATCTGCTTCTTTTATGCAGCTTGGGAGTATAGCAAATTTAAGTATACTTTAATGAGAGTTAACTAGCATCTATTAATATCTGCCTTCATCTGCCTTTACCATCACCAACCTGCACCTCCAACCATACACCCCTAACCCAGGCTTTCTTTGTCTCCCCAGGTATGTTTGCTGCCATCCACTCTCCTGATGTGCACCCCCCTTTCCACTGCTGCTTTAATTTAAATGTATGTTTGCTGCCATATCTGTTTTCCCTGTTTGGCTTTAATCAGTGACTTCCATTATCATACCCCCAGTGTAATTGCATTTCCTGGCTCTGTATAAGGGTAAATCATTATCTGATAACAGGCAATAGGTGTGAATTTGGGTGTGTTAGCTGTCTAGCCATTTGGGTCCTCCTCTCAGAACCATGTGACTCTCTTTAACTATTTCATTGGAAATACTCTGGGAGCAGCTTGGCTGGGGGGTGCAGCTTGGCAGTATAGCAACTTAAAGTATACTTTAATGAGTTAGACAGCAGTTGGAACAACAGTGAACATATTCCATCTGGGACTTCGCCTGAAAATGACTACACTCACTTCATTCCTGTTGATTGTATGCATGGTGTTCCCTAAGTCTATATTAAACACCGCTGCCAGAATTCTCCTCCTCTCATCCAGGAGAGGTTAGGCCCTTCCCCTGCTAAAGTCCTTATCGTGGCTTCCTGTTAAACAAAGAATATCGTACAAACTCCTTCTCTTAATCTTCAAAGCCCTCCATTCCTCTGCCCCTCACTACATCTCTTCCCTTGTGTCTCCGTACGTTCCTGGTCGACTCGCAGAGCAACCATTTGGTTGCGCCCCCAACTACTACTGCTGTTTCCCACCTTAAACCTTTCTGCCTGGCTGCCCCTTACATTTGGAATTCCCTCCCTGATTCCCTCGGAGAGAATCCTCCCTCAGTCTTTTTAAAACTAAACTAAAAGACTACCTTTTGGAGCACTCACCCAGCACCTGATCTGGGAACTGGCACTTATACTGTAATGTCACCCACTGTGACCTATAGCACTTATATTTGCCCATTGGTGTCTGTTAGTTACCCCTCCCATATAGATTGTAAGCTCTACGGGGCAGGGACCTCCTTCCTCTTGTGTTTCTGACTCTTATTGCAACTGCACCTTGTATTTATTTGTATTTATTGTTGTACTTTGTATTTATCCATTATCTTTAACCCCCTGTCTGTATTAATGAATTCTACTGTACAGCGCCGCGTACATAAGTAGCGCTTTATAAATAAAGATATACATACATACATTTTATTTTTACATGCAAATCCCCACTCCACGCCAGCTCCGATGTAGGAGAGTAGGGATTTATACACAAGTGGGTGGGGGGACACATCAGAGCAGAGCGAGGACACATTATGTTTTGGGCTTCTGTACCAGCCCAAAGCAACCACAGCCCATTTAGCAGGGAAGATCTGTGCCCCCAGAGATGCCCCAGTAGCCCCCCACCTTCTTTTCTGCTGATTCCCTGCCAATACTCTGTGCTGCTGTCACTTACTGAGCTTAGGGGCCCACTCACAATATACTGTATATATAGAATATAAATGTCACTATATAAGGCTGATTTATTTCACAAATAAATCCACTTTGAATCAGACCTACATAATTAGCCCTGTAACATTAGCTTTTATGACAGACAAGTCCCTTTTTTTGCTTAATGATTCGTGACAACCCCTAAGCTCAGCTCCTCAACAGCTGCTTGGAGCACACTGAGCATGTGCAGTGCCACTGACACTCCTAACAAGATGGGAAGCTCCTGTGCACAACTTGGCCTGGATCAGTTATAGAGATTGCTGTACCTTTAGTCTGGTGCAGTAATTTCAGTATATAAAATGTGACATTTCTAGCCATATTTGTTTTCAGGGTTCAGTTCTCCTTTAAATGCCCTAATATGTTGGAGCAACGGCTCCTGACACTTATACTAACTCACAGTGAACTCTCCATAAATTAACTAATAAACACACACATAGCAGAGAATGAGTGATCGAACCTAATTCATTTGTTGGGGGCTGGAAGTGAATGGACTTTTTATGTTAGCACATAACTGCTAATGGGCTAGTATTTATCTGCCCATTCCACATAGAAGGGGAAATAGCAACTGGGCCAGCAGGCTGTGTCTCCTACTGTGCTTTTGTTAATGAATGTGTCACTCTTTATTCCTGCTGGCCCACCTGCTGGCAAACTTCCCCTGTAGCACAAGGCAGTCCCAGACTCTGTGTGCACAACAGCTGGACTCTTCCCTGCCCTTGTTCCGACTCTCTAACCTAGGCAACTTGTGACATCATCTGTTTCCTTTATCACTGATTGGACAAAGAGCTGGCATGGGAACAACAGGTGTGGTGTTAGGTAAAAGAGAGGGCGAGGATACAGAGACAGTGTGTGTGTGAGAGACACTCAGCATATGTTGTGGCCTGTCAGAGTTTTAGGGAGGGTGGTCTGCTGTCACCTGTTTCCAGAGGTCTCGCAATCTAACAGACAATGTAACCTCTATGGCAAAAGTCTCCATTATTGTAACACAAGAACTACAAAGCTTTACATAGAGTGTCAAATAAATACCGTGATAGAATGAAAGCAAAAAAAAGCCATGGTTTGAGAAATGCATTGCCAAGTCATTGTTTTGAGACAAAAAACTCAAAGGAAAGTGAGATTGCTGGACTGGCAATCTGTGGGTTTGGGCAAATGCAAGGGGGCTGCTGTAAGATGCCATAGACAGTCACTATTTATTGGGCTGGTGGGGGGGCTGTTTGGGCCTCTGTGTACTTAGAATGCCAGGGCCTATTTTGACTTCCAGTCCAGACCTGAAGGGTTCCATATCCAATAGTGCACAAAGGCATAAAGGGTTGTTTGCAACCATCTGGGCAGTGTGTAAAATTTGTGCAAAATTGCAATGTATTCCTTTTTTGCACTTTGGACACTGCCTCCTGCTGTTACAGAGCCCTGCGGCTGCCCCCATGAATACAGTGCTTCCTGCATTTGGCAGCACTATATCTATGTGGGGAGGGAGGGGAGATACACATACATGTCCCCCTCCCCCTCCCCTAACTTGAATGTTATTGAGATGAGAAATAAAAAGCCTGCACACCTGGGGGGGCAGCCAAATTGTTGCTAATGACTTCATTACATCACACATATGTGCATAACAAACATGCTGGAAGAAGTGCTCGTTATGCGTGTGTGCACTACTAAACATGGCTGCCTGCGCCAGGAGCTCCCTACAGTTGTGGCCTAATGATTGCATGTGGGCATTTTTTTTTTTTAAAAGAAAAGCTGCTGTTTCCCCCCAACTGGAGTGTGAGCTCTATTCACCTCTGGTGAAGGAAACAATTTTGGGGTGACAGGTGGAGTTTAAGTTGGGGTGCTTATTGAGCTCACTATGATATAGACAGCCATATTTGCAATGGATTTTCTTTTAACACAATTTATGGATTAAACCTGCACTGGGGAAAGAAAACACAGAAGCAACATTAGCATTAAAGTTATTTTTAAATGTAATTGTGATTGAAAGCAGCGTTTGTCTGTCCCTTTCTGTACTCTGCACTGCTGGTTTTAACTCTAGAAACTATGTAGCAGAAGTCAGCTTTCCTCCAGGCAAGACTCCATTTCACACAATGGTTTGCATGCTTCGTTACAGGTCTGTTAATCCGCTGGCTTCTGCTACATTGTTACAATAGTAAAAAAAATAGCAGTGTAGAGAACTGCAGGTAATAATGAAAATATAATGTAACATTAAGAATATGTGCTTTTATTAGGTAAAGTCTTATATTTAGGTTTATATCCCCTTTAAATGAAATGCCTCAATTCTTAGAAAGTTTTCTCTTTTCATTAAGGGTTTCTTTTGTTTTTTTGTTTTTTAAATGAGGAATTAAGACAATGGGGGTGTTTTTGCTGTTGCACTAGGTGTGCTATAAGACTAGTGTTCTCTATACATTTGTGTAGCTTCAGTTCATCTAAAATAGATATAGGGCCCGATTCACTTAAGTCCGAAATAAGGAGTGCTATTTATAGCATGCGTTAAAAATCTTATCACTTCTTATTTTTCGCTCGATTCACTAAAAGGACACTTGTCATAATTAAGAAGCGATGTTCTTGGCGTTATTTATCTTGCGACGACATATTTTCAAGCAACGTGCTGCGTAATATGTTGTGCGCTGCGTAATATATTGCTTGAAAATATGTCGTTGCAAGATAAATAACACCAAGAACATCACTTCTTAATTATGACAAGTGTCCTTTTAGTGAATCGAGCGAAAAATAAGAAGTGATAAGATTTTTAACGAATGCTATAAATAGCACTCCTTATTTCGGACTTTAGTGAATCGGGCCCATTGTGTCTCCAAACTGTTCAAGAGCCAGAGCAAGTGCTATATTGTTGTATATGTGGGCATACAAAATGTTAGGCTAAGGGCGTATGGGCCTGCAGAGAAAACTCTAATGCCCTCCCATCCACTCCCTATAGGAGTGATCCCCAACCAGTGGCTCAGGGGCAACATGTTGCACCCCAACATTTATTTTTAAATTCCTGACTTGGGGGCAAGTTTTGGATGAATAAAAACAAGATTTACTACCAAATAAAGCCCCCTGTAAGCTGATAGTGTGCATAGAGGCCCCTAATAGCCAATCTTAGCCTTTATTTGGTACCTCCATGAACTTTTATGATGCTTGTGTTGCTCTCCAAGTCTTTTTACATTTGACTGTGGCTCACAAGTTAGAAAGGTTGGGGACCCCTGCCCTATAGTTTCCTAGCACTGGGGGGCACTGCATCAGCCTGGTTCAAGCCCTCCAATGAGGAGCAATGTTTATTCAGAGCCCCCCTTAGTTCCTAACAAGGTTATAGATAAAGGGAAACATTAGTGTGCCAGCCATTCATAAGTAGTTCCAAGAATATCTAGGGGAGCAAATATCTTACAGGTTGTAATCTCACCCTAAATGGTCTTTAGGCTGGGTCCCCCTGCTATTGCTCCAGGCATAGTTTGGGAACCACAGAGGGTATAGGATAGATTATCTCATTCCCTAAATAAAATAACTTGCTGCACTCTGGAGGTTAATAGGAAATATTGCCTTCTTTCCTGGTGGCTGAAGTCTGGAATATGTATTCTGCAGAGCACAGGCCCTATCCTATAGAGTTCCTCAGAATGCATGCCCTGCCCCTCTAGCTTGGAGGCATCATTGGCAGCTTCTCTTTTCCAGGCCCCATGGGCATGAATAGTCTGCATGCTGGTTTTAGTCTTAAATAGAGATACTGGATCTTTATTGTATTGTGTTTCAGGGCTGTTATGTTCAGCATATGCACTCTTTATGCACTTCAGTAGGATTACACACTGTAGGTGGTGCAGTCATTGCAGTCAGTGGGGGATCCTTCAGACTAAAATTCACAATGAGTCCATGAACTGGTAGCCAAAGAGTGATGCCTTCGTACATATTTACCCTTTGTTATAATGATAGGAGAGAAGTTGGCACTGCTAAGATACATGGTAGGTTCATTTGATGCATCTGCTTTGTTTGCAAGGCAGTTGCCATTGGCTATAAGTGAGGCCCCTCAAGCTGCCATTTATTCAGCATAGAGGCAAGTGGCAAAACATTGCAGCTGCTGCAGAACCTCTTGGGAACAGCTGTCAGTTGCTGCTCCTCACTGAGCTGTTGGTCTGAATGCTGTAATGGAAACAGAAAGTTGGCTGGTGATTGATCCAGGGTAAGTCCTGTGTCATACAAACTGTCCTCTGGCAGTGGCCTGTGGCTCTTCTGGCCACTCTGTATGCACCGTGTAGCCACTAGCTTTATTTGGGGGGCAAATAATATGAATTTTCCCTGCGTATGGAAAGTTCCTCTGCCATGCCTCCCCTCCCTTACTCACACATTCCTCATACCAGACTAAGGGACCAAGGCCAAGCTCAGTGTCAGGATACATTCACTCTGACATACGAAGATTCCTCTTTCAGCAACTGCCTCCGTGCCGACTCTCTATGCCTACTACTATCCATGCCTAATCTCCATGCATACTATCCATGCCTAATCTTCATGCATACGATCCATTCCTACTCTCCATGCATACTATCCATGCCTACTCTCCATGCATACTATCCATGCCTACTCCCCATGCATACTATCCATGCCTAATCTTCATGCATACGATCCATTCCTACTCTCCATGCATACTCTCCATGCCTACTCTCCATGCATACTATCCATGCCTAATCTTCATGCATACGATCCATTCCTACTCTCCATGCATACTATCCATGCCTACTCTCCATGCATACTATCCATGCCTAATCTTCATGCATACTATCCATGCCTACTCCCCATGCATACTATCCATGCCTACTCCCCATGCATACTATCCATGCCTAATCTCCATGCATACGATCCATTCCTAATCTCCATGCATACAATCCATTCCTATTCTCCATGCATACTATCCATGCCTACTCCCCATGCATACTATCCATGCCTACTCCCCATGCATACTATCCATGCCTACTCTCCATGCCTAATCTCCATGCATATTATCCATGCTTACTCCCCATGCATACTATCCATGCCTACTCTCCATGCATACTATCCATGCCTAATTTCTATGCATATTATCCATGCCTACTCTCCATGCCTAATCTCCATGCATACTATCCATGCCTACTCTCCATGCATACTATCCATGGCTACTCTCCTTGCATATTATCCATGCCTACTCTCCTTGCATACTATCCATGTCTACTCTCCATGCATACTATCCATGCCTAATTTCTATGCATACTATCCATGCCTACTCTCCATGCCTAATCTCCATGCATACTATCCATGCCTACTCTCCATGCATACTATCCATGGCTACTCTCCTTGCATATTATCCATGCCTACTCTCCTTGCATACTATCCATGTCTACTCTCCATGCATACTATACATGCCTACTCCCCATGCACACTATCCATGCCTACTCTCCCTGCATATTATCCATGCCTACTCTCCATGCCTACCCTCCATGCATATTATCCATGCCTACTCTCCCTGCATACTATCCATGCCTGTTCTCCATGCATATTATCCATGCCTACTCTCCGTGCATATTACTCATACCTACTCTCCATGTATACTATCCATGCCTACTCCCCATCCATACTATCCATACTTACTCTCCATGCATACTATCTATGCCTACTCCCCATGCATACTATCCATGCCTACTCTCGATGCATACTATCCATGCCTATTCTCCATGCATATTATCCATGCCTACTCTCCATACATACTATCCATGCCTACTCTCCATGCATACTATCCATGCCTTCTCTCCATGCATACTATCCATGCCTACTCTCCATGCATACTATCCATACCTACTCCCCATGCATACTATCCATGCCTACTCTCCATGCATACTATCCAAGCCTACTCTCCATGAATATTATCCATGCCTACTATCCATGCCTACTCCCCATGCATACTATCCATGCCTACTCCCCTTGCATACTATCCATGCCTACTCTCAATGTGCACAATGGAAATCACAGAAGTGCATGAAAAATAGAAATAAATAAAGACGCAATCTAGTGAAATACTTATAATAATAACAGCACCAGTGCAAAGTGACAAAATAATTTGTTGTGTATCAGTGCCCAATCTGTCATGCCTGCTCTCAATGCCTACTACCCATGGATACTCTCCATGCATACAATCCATGCCTACTCTCCATGACTATTATCCATGGCTACTCTCCATGCATATTATCCATGGCTACTCTCCATGCATATTATCCATGGCTACTCTCCATGCATAATAACTATGCCTACTCTCCATGCATATTATCCATGGGTACTCTCCATACATACTATCCATACCTACTCTCTATGTATATTATCCATGGCTACTCTCTATGCATTCTATCCATGCCTCCTCTCCATGCATATTATCCATGCCTCCTCTCCATGCAGACTATCCATGGCTACTCTCCATGCATACTCTTCTTATATATTAATTAAGCCTACTCTCCATGTGTACTCTCCTTCATGTATACTTATTATTTGGTCACTGGACGGAGGGAGCATAGGTCCTTTATAAGTGCAAATCTGCACCAGTACTGAGACCCATGGTGATCACAAAGCCCATTTTTTTGTCTTAGCAAAAAGTGGCTTGATGACTGTGAACAACAGTGTCCCCCTTAGTCATCTAAAAAGCATTTGTGTCCAGACTCCAGGCTGTGATGTGCATTGTGAATAACCTATTTTAACATGGGAGGTTAATACCTGAACACAATGGGTGTTGCTGGGAAGAGAGGACATGTACTATGGGCTTCTTGGTAGTGAAATACTGATTAAAGCATATATAAGTGTTAGAAGGTCAGGAACCCCCCTGTATATTGCGCCCCAGCTTTGTGCCTTTTTTAATCCCTATAGAATGACAGCTCCCTGCAATCCTATGCCTCCCCGTGACTCTCAAAGGGCATTGGGATTTGCAGTACTACAGCCAGGTTGGAAATCCCTATTGTAGCCATTTCAGATCTTTGCAGAGCAATAGGCTTGTAAGGATAACAAAATCTTATATTTACAGCTGCCATGCAAACCGGCTCCACTGGCTGTCGCACAAACTGTTAGAACTTTATATAAGTGTCAGCAGGCACAAGTACCATTTCTTGGCAGTGGTGCCCCATATCTTTCCATTAAGCCTAAAAAGCATGCAAACCTGTGTGCTGAAACATAGATTGTGTGGGGTACCAGCCAACGTGACAGTATATGGAGTGGCCGGGGGGCTATGGCAGGGGATTGTAGGAGAGAAGAGGAGAGCCCTGCTGATGCAGCATTGCATGCCTGCCACAGGATTGCGGGTGTCAAGTGACAAAAGCAGATGGCATTTTATCACACGTGGAGGGGACAGTCAGACACAGGGGGTGGGAAGGAGGTTGGTAGCTCTGAGAGAGGAGCTGCTGTGTGTGTCAGAGACCGAGCACACAGACAGACATAGAGAGAGAGAGAGAGGGGATTTATCACCTGATGAACTCATCTCATGCATCTCCAACTCTTATCATCTGGGACTCTCTCTGGCCTCTCTCCCCTCTGCAGCCCCTGCTCTCCCAGGCCACAAAGGCTCCTTCAGCACAGGAAACCAGTGAGAAACCAGTGAGAAGCCAGTGACGCCTCTGAACCTGCAGTGAAACAATCCCGCCAGCTTCACTTCCAATATCAGAACCAAAATATACAAAAAAAGTGAGGAACAAACAAGAAGCAGAAAAATAATTGCACCAAAGCAAGAGAGGCCCAAGCTACCCGCCAGGCCATTCCTTTAGGGCTCAGCCTATACCTGCTCAAAACAGATATTTATTTCTTTCTTATATTTTATTTTTTTACTTTCAATCCTTGGATATTTTTTTCTGCGGTGCATTTTTTAAAAAAAACAGCAACCATTACGTCCGTCACTGTGCCTCTCCCTCAGTCCTTTGGGACCCCGGGAATTCCACCATCAAAGATGACCCTGTTGGCATCGGAGCGCTCCATGCTCATCAGGAGCAAGTTCCGCTCAGGTAAGAATCACCTTTAATCCTCTACTCTAACTAAATGCAAGTCTGGCTTCCTATTGTAAGGCTACTGCAGCCCCAAACCCCTTCATCCTTTTGCTCACTCAGTTCAAATCCAATTGCACGTGGATGAAAGTTTTTGTGGAGTACTGAAGTGTAGCAAATGGAACAGCACCATTCACTGCTCCAATGTTTATGTATGTAGCAAAAGCTTGTAAACCTCATTTATGAATGCAGGGCATAAAAATCCCAATGGTTTTCAACCACAACACATTATTTACTGCCAGAATGCACACACTAATAGCATCCAATTTGGTTAATCTCTCCAAGTTGCAGCGCACAACATTTCATCCATATTTAGGTTGGAATGGCTTCAGAGTGTGCAGCGGCCAATGTGGCTTCTGACGCAAGTCATTAAGGGAACGCTGGAATTATCGCTGGCAGGGTTCCCTCGCATTAATGTGTGCACTTGCGCACTATTCATCATGCAGGACAGGCACATTGCCACAAGTTACTAGGAGTGTGTATGGGCACAAGTACTTTCTGTGAATGGAATCAATGTACAGTCAGTTTTGCTTCCAACTGGGTGTTTTTGCATTTGTAAATAAGGCTTCTTGTTTTGCTTCAGGGGTTGGAGATAATGGCAGAGGTTCCAAAACTGTATGGCTGTGTTACCCCTCATTGCAGTAGCAAGGGGAGGGGTCACCCAGAATGATGATAGGTGCCATGTAGTCGTAATACCCATAACACCCTGTATCGTAGCATTGCCCTGCACATTGCCATCCTCAATGATTCCTTAGCCTATGCTTTGTAATACCAAAGGTCCAGGGCTGCTGCTTCTAGCCCAGGGCAATACAGGGCAGAGAGGATATTTACATTTGCCATATTATACCCCCAGGCCAGTTGCACAGGGACCAGCAAATGTCTTTGGTAAAAGTACAAACTCCTTCTCTTTACAAAATGTGGTTCTTCAGCTGTTGTTTGATTGCAGCTCCCAGCAGCCCCCGGGAGTCAGAAGCTGTCAGGCAGTGCTGGGGGTTATACATCAACAACAGCTGGAAGGCTGCAGAGTGCCCCCCTCCCTCCTGGAATTATGGACCATCCCCTTTATGTCAGGTGCACCAGGCTTCCATCCTTCTCTTCATTGGATCCATGCAGAGGTCAATTAAACCATATCAATTAACCCTTTAGTGAATGTGTATTTGTAGGCAGTTTAAAAGGCAAAGTAAACCAGATATAAAATAAATTAACTGAATTCAGGCTTTGTTTCAGGATTTTACTAGTGTCTATCGGAACAAATAAAATCATGCAACTAAAGCTCTGAACAATTAAAAACTATACATTCTTGGACACAGATCATTTTTTTACAAAATTTGCTCAGATTTGAGTATGTGAATTAGGGTTTGGCTTTGGTTAGGTGTATGGCTAAATTTTATATTGATATTTAGCCAAATTAAAAAATTATAGATTTGGTAGATTCTAAAGTTTATATAGTATATTATATGTAGGTTATTGTTGTCTTTTTAATGGTGATGTCCCCCACAGGTGACAAAGCATCCAAAAGTACCTTGTGGCTGAGACTTGCAGGGATTACAGCTGGTAAAATATTGTAGGCAACTCTGTATTCATGTGTTTTACCCCCTGCAATTCCCACTTTGGGAAGCACCTCATGTGCCATTGCCCAAACTGGACAGGCAGCATAGTGTTCTGCATAACTGCTCTGCACGTGTGAGCGGAGCCATGCTGGGTGCATTCACACTTTCTTGCATTTAGGAAATGTGCAAATCACTAGCATTGACACAAAATTAACCATGCCTTAGAGCTATTTACTAAAGGTAGTTCAGGCCTTACATGCCCCTAACAACAGCCAGTTGCAAGTAGCAACAATGTGCCAATATACCTCTCAGAACCTGTGCATACAGGATGTTGTTTTTATCAGACAATTGTATGGAAAGACTACAAATCCCATGATGCAGTGGGAAGTCTCAGCTCTAAAGCAGCAATGGGAACTAGAGAAAGACTTGACTCTTGCTACTTCTATTGCATTACTCCAAATACTCCTAGTTTACAGTCTCTCAGCACTGACATTACATATACTATAGACTTAAAATACCATGATGCAATGTGAGGCCTCATATTTAAGTGGAGCTGCAGCTGCAGAGGTAATGTTGACATAGGAGAAAGCTGGCTCGCAGTTACTCATTTAAAGAGATTTCTAATAATAAAAAAGAATAAATATCTAATACTGAATCAGGTACAGTATTATATATATATATGATTTTTTCTATAGAATCCAACTTTGTGTCTTCTGTACCCTTTTAGATAAATACCCTGCGGTAGTGCCCCCCCCCCCCCCCCAAGAGATACTCTTTGCCATTAGAATGTACTTAAGGCTACTACATACAGAATGTAATATAAGCACAGTGGCTGTGTTTGCACCAAGTCAAGTCATTCTTAGCAACCAATCAGCAGGGTGCATTTACTGGTGGCTTGTTGAAAACAGCCATCTGATTGGTTGCCATTTGCTACATTATTTTTGTCACCTTTATATACAAATTATGACATCAGATAGAGAAATAAGAAAAGGAAGAATACAGTAATTATAGGCAATCCATAGCAAACAGAAGGCCCTGATTGAGTCTATAACAGGGAGTGTATAACCTATCCAACAGTTATACCCGCTGCTCATTGATATGATTTAATTGACACCCATGCAACTAACTTGCTTTCAGTAAACTGGATTGTAGATATAAAAACTTGATTTTCGTCTTAATATTTGCACATTTCAGGTATAGAATGCATTATTGGAAAACCCATTATTCAGAAAGCTTCAAATTACGGCAAGCTATCTCCCATGGACTCCATTTTCAGCAAATGATTCAAATGTTTTAACATTTATAAATAACAAACGGTATTGTGTCAGCTCTTTTGGTTCGTAGGGTAATAATGTAGGCAATAGCGCAAGGGTGGCCGTCCCTACAGCTGAACGTGGAAGACTGTGACTATCTGTGACTTTCATCTGTAGAGAGGCAGGTGGTGGTAGCTAATGTGGCTTCTACACTGGCAGCCTCAAGATAGAAATGGTAGTAGGGTTCCACAGGGAACAATGGGAGCACTGGGTGCTATACAGTATACGTATATATATACGGGCACCTATAAAATAAACCTGGATTAAATATTTTATCTGCATAAAAAGGGCATGAATCCTTTTCTTTGTGTGATGAGAAAAAGAGAATGTTTGAATAGGAGCACCAATCATATGACCACTAGTCCATGACACTACCACCCAAAACTATGATCAAATCACTCATCGGAGCTATTTCTGATGGCTTTTTTTATAGGCTTGGCTGTCTGTTTTGAAAGGGCAAACAACATTTGTGGCCTAGATATCGGTAGCCTTTCCCAGCCTATATTTATGCAGCACTGAAAAGCTTACTTACTAATCAGTCTTACTGACACAGTATGTGAACCTGCAGACCTCACATGCAAAAGAGAATATTTCAGTTAATTACCACCAGTCGATTATTGAAGCCGGGCCACATAACCAAGGCATGTACAGTATGTGTGCCATGCAGAACAGCGAATCCTTTCTGTGGTGCTTAAAATGCAACAGAAGACATTAGGTTGCTGTATTTAGACTTGGGCCTGGGACAGGGGCCTTGTAATGACAAGTAGCACATCAACCATTTATTCACATCCCAACGTTACATGCTAAAATGTGATATGTTTAGGGGAATACCAATGTGGGCATTGTTTTCAGGGATATGTCTGTACATGCCATGAAGCATATTTAGGGGTTGTATATCCTAATCCTATGTTAGAAGTACCCCCTTTTTGTCTGGTTGTGCCCCTATTGATGACAGAACACGCCCCTTGATGTGTCATTGCCCCCTGCTAGCTTCTTATAAGAAGATGACACTGGTTTGGAGACCCAAGGACCCACTGGAGGACCTGACCTCTGACCTGACCTCTAGGCCCCTATCACCAACCTTCCCTTCCACCTCTGCTGCTGACCATACCCTTTTCCCACTGTCTTGAGTGGACATAACTGCTTGAAACTAGGGCCCCTATATAAGGGGGATAAATATTAAATGCGTGCTATAGCCCCCAGCATCCCCCTACAGCCAAAGAAATGCTGGAATTTGCAATTCAAAATCTGGGGTGGCTGCAGACGGAAAACCCCTGATAATTACAAAATATCATATGCTTTTTGTAATTCTGATATATTTTTACCTCCTATCCCTCTAATCCTGGAAACCCCAAGGGTGAGTACTTGTCCTTTCCGACCCTAAAACCAGTCCTGGATGGCGTTATGTACAGCGTAATTGTGAGGCCTTTTGGCATAGGGCACAAGAGTTGAGGAACATTTTCCACACAGCTGTCTGCATTCTCTGTCTGTTTTACATTCATTGTAACAGTTGGTTACAGTTGTTTTACTTTCTACAGCAGGTTCCTGCAGCAGGTCATTGTTAGAAAGGAACACACTCATCATACAGACATGAAGCATTGCCTTACTGGAAGCTCAATTGCATCTCTATGGTTTTATAAACAACCTTTCTTTTTAGGTTAGGTTAAGGCCCCCATACATGGGCTGATAGAAGCTGCCGATATTGGTCCCTTGGACCGACTCGGCAGCTTATCTGCCCGTGTAGGGGCAGAAACGAGCGGGCTGGCCGACCGATATCTGGTCTGAAATTGGCCAGATATCGATCGGCCAGGTTAGAAAATCCAGTCGGATCGGGGACCGCATCGGCTTGTTGATGCAGTCCCCAAACCGACTGCCCCATTACCGCCTACATAATCCGGGCCTGGGGCCAAACGATCTGATTTTTTTTTTTCAACTTCAAGCTCCCCGATATCGCCCACCCGTAGGTGGGGATATCGGGGGAAGATCCGCTCGCTTGGCGATCTCGTTATTATTTCGTTGCACGGCTATTCTTTTGACGCCCGCGACTATTCTTTTTTGACGCCGGCGACAATTTTGGGACATGCGGCGAAACATTTCGCCCATCACTACTTATAAACCAACAGGAAGCCCATGGGAAGTTTTAGGCCAGGCTGCTTGAGATAATGACATCCTAAGCAGAACAAAAATAGCAAAGCAACCTTTCATTGTAAACCATTGATTTCTTTATAGAAACTGGAGTAAACAAAACAAGAGGAACTATGTTGTAACCAATATGAAATCTGACATTCATCATTTTTAGTATATTGCTTATATTACAATTTATTACCCTGCCTGTATTTAAAGAGTACTTTTGAAGTCTTTTGCTACTTACTTTATAGTAATAAATGTTGTGTTCGGGGGGCTCAGTAATGGTGGTTTAAGTACTCCTGTTCTGTCACAGTATGACATCAATGTATTGGAGCTGGGTAGCCATCCCAGCCACTGACTGGTGAGTAAACAGAGCTGGCTAACAATTCTTGGGGATCACTTTCATTGCCACAGATTTATTTTATTGGAAAGGCGTGCTCTGCACATTTTAGATTTATATTTTGGATTTGGGACCCAAGCCCCTTTTTGACAGATGAGATTAAAATCTCCACTGATGTTTCTGAATTCCCAGACTTTGTCAGCATTGCTGTCTGTCTGTTTGGAAATGGAATCCTAATGCCAACGCTGCCCTGCTGTTGTTCTGTGGGTGTCAAAACAAATGTCTTAGCCTTAAACTCACCAACTGCTGCTAAACATTTGGAGCCCCTTTAAAGCAAATGTCCACTTTAATCCAAATGGGATGAAACTCATAGCACAGAGAGCCATGTGCCT
This sequence comes from Xenopus tropicalis, assembly GCF_000004195.4. Taxonomy (NCBI): domain Eukaryota; kingdom Metazoa; phylum Chordata; class Amphibia; order Anura; family Pipidae; genus Xenopus; species Xenopus tropicalis. The sequence goes on along the minus strand of NC_030683.2, from coordinate 105,652,916 downwards.
GGGGCATACATATGTAGCCACATCATGGAATCTAGAGGATTAATAGAAGGAAGGAATGTGGGGTCTCCTTCTTGTGACTAAAGCAGAGTTCTTTCTGGGTCACGGCGGGAGCATTTTAAGTTAAGATGATAACTTTCAGCCGAGCAGCTGTTGGGAGCTTCCAGCATTAAGATATGTCAAATATTTCGTGAGGAAATTTAACATTCCGTAGGATTGTCCCATTTGTTTTTGTTTTTGTTTGATAGTGAAGAAGTGAGTGATAGTTCCAGGCCTTATTGTTCAGTATATATATAGAACATTTACGTTTCTATGCAATATTGTACAAAGCTATGAAGCCACTCACAATGTGTATGTTTCTAATGTCCCATTTGAGAAATGCTAAAAAAACATATATAGCAATGCATTCGTTCACCTTCATGGGGTGTCATGGTACAGAGAGGGGTGGGTAGCGCTGGTGGGTGCAAAAAGTATGCACTTCATTGGCTGACACACAGCAGCAACACTACATTGGGGTATTGGATACCAGGAATATCATGCCATAAAGAATACTGCATCTGGCCCAAGGCACTTGCCCTCATATATACAAGGTGGGATCACAGTTACTGATCTCAGCATGGTGTCCTATGGATAAAGGGTCCCTTTATTTTCAAGTGGCACCTCTCAATTTTAAACTCACTTGACCTTTCACACTTTCTCCTTTCACTGAAACGAAATATCCTCCTTAAATAAAACTGGCATTATAAGCTCTTCCCAGGAACCTTCCTCCAGCAGCTGAGTATTGTTCCATTAGCTGAATGTAACTTTCTATCATTTCCTAAAGATTCTAAATATTGAAATAGAGAGCAGCCAAAAAGACAAATAGATAAATGATAGATATATGATATCTAGATAGATAGATGGCTAGATAGATAAGAATAGATGATAGATAGATGATAGATGATAGATAGAAAGATAGATAGATAGATAGATAGATAGATAGACAGATGATAGATAGATAGAAAGATAGATAGATATTCAGATAGATAGATAGATAGATAGATAGATAGATGATAGAAAGATAGATAGATAGATAGACAGATAGTCAGATAGATAGATAGATAGTTAGATAGTCAGATAAATAGATGATAGATAGATAGATAGTCAGATAGATAGATAGTCAGATAGATAGTCAGATAGATAGATAGATAGATAGATAGATAGATGATAGAAAGATAGATAGATAGATAGACAGATGATAGATAGATAGATAGATATATAGACAGATAGTCAGATAGATAGATAGATAGTTAGATAGTCAGATAAATAGATGATAGATAGATAGATAGTCAGATAGATAGATAGTCAGATAGATAGTCAGATAGATAGATAGATAGATAGATAGATGATAGAAAGATAGATAGATAGATAGACAGATGATAGATAGATAGATAGATATATAGACAGATGATAGATAGATAGATAGATAGATAGATAGATAGATAGTCAGATAGATAGTCAGATAGATAGATAGATAGATAGATGATAGATAGAAAGATAGATAGATAGATAGATAGTCAGATAGATAGTCAGATAGATAGATAGATAGATAGATAGATGATAGATAGAAAGATAGATAGATAGATAGATAGACAGATGATAGATAGATAGATGATAGATAGAAAGATAGATAGATAGATAGATAGACAGATAGTCAGATAGATAGATAGTCAGATAGATAAATAGTCAGATAGATAGTCAGATAGATAGATAGATAGATAGATAGATAGATAGATGATAGATGAAATAGAATTACTATATCTAAAATATGTATTGTATGGAAATATAGGGGTATATGGGAAATCTCAATATGCAGTACTTGTGGCTCTTGAGTCATATGAACTTTTATATTAAAGTATCAAAATAAAAACAGAGAATAAACACAGAGAGAAATCAGCTTTCTTGGCAGAATTATGGTTAGGGCAGGGAAAGTTCTTTCTTTGTACATTCTATAAAGGATTCTCCAGGCACTGTTCTCATGAACGCCTTTTTTCTAAGCACCCCAATAAGAGCAGGCCATTGTTTGTACCATTGACCTTGTCGCCATTCACGTGCCAATAAAAACAATGATCAAACAAATGGATTTAACAACTGATACAATGGGATTCTGAACAGATTTAGATTGAAATTCATTTATACACATGGGGAGATATTTGTGTTTTGGCTAAATATGTAGATTTCATCTGCCTGTGTGTACCCAGCCTTGGAAGAACTCTTATAGAAAACTTTGAAAAACATCTAATTTTATCTTTTTCTCTTAAAACTGTGTTTCAGTTAGAGAACTTATAAAATGTACCTGATTTTCTATGCAAAGGCTAGTTCTACCCAGCTAGCAGTGACAAGTAAGTGTTTGACGTGGTACCTCCCAGTGTGCCTTGCTTCATATTGTAAAAATTTAAACCCTATCACATATTTCATCAAACCTTCCATATTTGGCCTTGCCCAGTGAGACACAGCACCTAATTGTGGCACTATTTATGAAATGACCATATTGTGGAAGGTTATTTATGTTTAAGATGTGTGTAGTGTGTAACACAACAACAATCTCAAGCCATTTCCATTGAATAGCATGTTCTGTAAGTGTAAGTGTCCCAGTTCAGAATGTAGAAACTCACTTACACACAGTTGCTATTACCCCAGCGTTCCCAAACTGCCTGCAGAGATCTCCAAAACCTGGTTTGTCCAGGGGTGCTGAAATATAGGATTAAGCTCAGCTGGCAGAGCCAAAGGAAGGATCAAGTCATGGAATTCTGTACTGTAACTGAACTCTGAGGGTGAGGGCGTCAATGCTCTCATGCCTACATTAATGGCCAGTGCTCCCTGCAAGCGTATCGGCCTGTGTTTAGTGGCTGTTTGTTTTGTATATATATATTAGATCATGATACAGAGTGTATGGGGAAAAGACAATCTGCCCTTTCTGGGTGAGCAGGTGCAGAGGATTCAATAGCAGGTCCCTTGGACAAGACGGCAGAGAGTGCACTAAGGCAGCAGGATAATATTGCTCCTGCACATCCTGTTATTCTACTGGGCGCTGGGATCCTGTAACTGGCACCAAGACTTTGCCTTATTTGTCGTTTATTTAACATTTAGTATTCTCAAGTGAATGAACCTTGTAGGTATTAGTGAGAATTATACATGTATAAACACTATCATTCGGATGTGGAGACAGTAATGTGCCTTGTGAAACAGACAAACAAACCAACACTCCTGGAATAGTAACTTACTAAGCAATAATAAAACACAGAGGAAACAGCCCACACCTAGAACGATGGAAAGTATTTCTTCATTCTTAGGATTTCACCAGAAAAGAACCTGAAATGGAAAATGAAGTGTGATTTCCTTTACTGAATCAGCTCCCATACGGTCACCATGGGCTTATACCTGTTTGTAGTTAGAGGTTGTGCTTTCTATGTTCCTTCTCCATTTTTTTTCTTTCCTCATTCATGTTATGTCCCACCTTTGGCTTCCACAAATTGGTTCCCCCCTGTACTCTGCTAATTTCTTTAGGGGCACATTTTGATCATTAGATTGCTATGCATCGTCTTCATCTTCTTCATTTCGAAGATGACCTTTTCAGTTGTACGCCATCCAGTTTGCCATATAAAAATAATTTTATGCTAGCAATGAAATACTATATTGCATTTTGCAGAACGTAATAAGGTGCCTGTTTCATCGTGTACTTGTCGATGTAACCACTTTTGACGTTCTTGGGACACCAGCCAACCTGAAACCAATCAGAGCACTAGAACATTCACAAATATTCCGAAAATTACAGTCGGAACAGTGATCCACGGCTATAAGAAGCAAAGTTTATATATCTGACTTATTGCTCGGAGCCCATACTAAACCTTACTTTCTTGGCCGCGGCATTCCGTACCAACCCACTGCCCCTGCTGCCTAGTGATGTCATATCTGGAAAGGCAGTTGCAAGTTGGGCTTGTCAATCATGAACAGGCACCTGTGCCATCAGATCTGCCTAAACCCTGACTTGGCCGCAACTGAAGACTGCACAATTACCTCACTGGAGTTTTTTTTAAGGCACTTTTATTCCTCTCCCCGGGATTAGCCAGGATTCCCCTTGCATACCACAGCAGCTATAAAATTTCATATTTTTAATATTGATTGGGGATTGGTCAGTTGTGTGTGGAGGATGGACTGTCATGCACAATGCATTCTACCCTTCCGGCTAAACACATAATAAACATAGGGCAATGTGACCATTGCCTCACTCACATGCTTTCATATCTAAATGAATAATTTTCTGTTTATACTAGGCCTTATTTTCTTGCATACTGTTCTATTTAGTTTCTACTCATGTATATATTGCAATAAAAGCCCAGACCTGTCATTTTGACACAGAAGTCAATGGACATGTCTAGAAACACCACACCTTCCTCCATACCCGCAGAAGGATAATAGCAGCCTTGGGTTCTTCTTGGACTCGCCCCCCCCTTCACTTTCACTGACCCTACCAGCCCTCAATGTGTGTTTGGCTCGTATAAGGGGCTATTGTGCTGCTGTTGGTCTAAGCTTTCTATTAATGTTGCACACAATTATAATAAGAATAATGTACACCGTAACGTGGGAATAATTCTGAAATCTGGCTGGATGAATCTCCCACCATTGTTGTGGTGCTCCCTGTTTAGAGGGTCCATGTTATGAGGCTGGAATTTTGTGAGAAAATGCTAAATTGTAGGTAAAAAAATGTTGATTTCTTTTCAAAGTGTGTGTGTTGTATGGAGAGCTAATTTGGCAATTGACTCCTGTTATGTTGTAGTAGGGGTGCTGGCAATTGTGCTTTTGCCTCCACTTGAGGGCCTCGGTGCCTACATCATTGGCCTAGAATAGAACAACCGGGCATGCTCAGCAGTACCATTTGTTGACAGAAATGTAGAAACAACTGTACTAGCCATAAATTACTGTTCTGCTGCCTGTGACCCATTCCCTGTAGTTTATTAGAGTGCACCAGGGGTGTTCTTTAAATTAATGCAAACCCCCACTGGACCACTCCAGTACAGTGCATTACAGGCTTTAGCATCTGTCCGGTGTAGCCTGAAACCTCAAGGTGCATTCTTACTTGTAAGTGAGAGCCTAAATCTTAATAGACTTCAGTAGATAGGAGTCAGATTGTGTTGCACCACATGGGAAGCTTGGACAAACAGCCGTAGGATCAATTACTGGCTCGACTCTCAGACCTAGTGGGGTCATTAACTCGCATAATAAATCTTTTCCCACTCCTTGTTCACATTTCAATTGGCCATTAATGTACTATTAAGAAAGGCCCCATGTGCTGAAAGGGGCTTCCTACTTTTCATAGATTATGCCAAAGGTGATGCTATCGATACCATTTCTTAATTTTTTTATATGTACGTATGTATAACTTTATTTATAAAGTGCCACAAGGGTACGCAGCGCTGTAAAATTTTACAAAATATAAAATTACACACAGGGAGGACAAGTGATATAATAAATAAATACAATAAATAAATATATATATATAAGTGCCATGTGGTATGAGAGTAGGAAGGAGGTCCCTGCCCCGTAGAGCTTACAATTGAAGTGGTTGCAGTCCGGTATTTTTTATGCAGGTGAAGATTATCTGTTAAACCAGTAGCATAATTTGAAGTTAATGAAAAACTCAGTCCAATCCTTTTATTCTATATATTGGAAGCCATTGTAACATAGTTATATAGGTTGAAAAAGGACACATGTATGTCAAGTTCAGCCTTTTATGTCTATATAAAACCTACATAACTGTAAAAGAAGTAAAAAAAAAACCCTCTAAAATCTCTTTAAAAATGTCCTTCCTGACTGCTGACAAGATGGCAATCGGACCAGTCCCTAAATCAACTTGGCAATAAGAGCTATTTTCAATAACACTGTATTAAAAAGCCACCCAACCTCTTAACAGAGTTAGAGTTAATAGAGCTTCTCCTGCAGAATCCTGCATTGGAATCCATTTTTCAAAAATGCAAACAGATTTTTTTATATTTAATTTCCCATGGAGCTAGCCATATACTTCATTTCCCAGGGTGCCACAGCCATGTGACCTGTGCTCTGATAAACTTCAGTCACACTTTACTGCTTTACCCTCCTTCCAGCAGCCAATCAGCAGAACAATGGGAAGGGAGCAAGATAGCAGCTCCCAGTAGATATCAGAATAGCACTCAATAGTAAGAAATCCAAGTCCGGCTTGGGACTCCTCCAGTTACATGTGAGAAGGAGAAACAATAGGTTACCTGAAAGCAGTTCTAATGTGTAGCGCTGGCTCCTTCTGAAAGCTCAGACTCAGGCACAATGCACTGAGATGTCGCCTACACACCAATATTACAGTTAAAAAAATACATTTGTTGGTTCAAGACAGTATCCCTTTAAGGAAGAGAAATCCACAACGCCACCACTTTCACTGTAAAAAAAACCCCATTCTGAACCCATATATATTTATACATTACAGTTATCATATTCTCCATTAAGCACCTCTCCTCCAGCATAAACAAACCCAATTTGGTCTTCTTCAGAACTGAGACTTTCCATACACTTTACTAGCTTAATTGCCCTTCTTTAGGCTCTTTGTAATTCAATAATGTCCCGTTTGAGCACTGGAGACCAAAACTGCAGGGCATATTCTAGATGGGACCTTACTAACTCTGTAAAGTGGAAAAAAAAATCCCCTTGGTAACCATAAGGGATTGTCCACACAAGGAGTTTGCCCTGCCTGCGTAGAAGATTTCAAACAAATGACCTTATCCCTGCATTAGGGAATGCCAAAGCATGAACTCCTTTACCGATGCATAATACTGATGGTGGATCTGAGCAACAATGTCCAATGGACTGAATATCTGCAAAACAATAGTGTGCTATGCGCCATAGTGCATCAGGAAAACCTCTATCTATACTTCAAATTCAGAAATTTAGCTAAGGAAGTATGATGAGCAAATTTTTTCGGCAGGCATGGATTCGCAGAGAATTTCCGCATTTTGCCATTCTGCCGCAAAACTTCACAGTTGCGTTTCGCGTATTTTTCATAGTTTCTTGAATTTTTCGGCGAAATGGAACAGATTTTCTCATCGCGCTGTACACGCTGCATATATATATTTTACCAAGCAGATTGTACTAGCTGACTGTAACTGCCCTAATGGAAAGTGACTATATGTTTACATAAAACTGGATTAATTGGAATTGCTGTAGGGCTGCATGTTGGTTCTACTATTAGGGTCTGACCATAGTGTTTGGGAATGTGCAAGCGACTTTAGATTGTATGCTCCACTAGGGCAGGGACTGATGAGCAATCTCTGTAAAGTGCTGCCTAAAAATGTCAATGAAAAATAAAAAAAATAAAGGATAAAAATACTATATCTTGTTTTTAATTGTCTGTGTGTTTTGGAGGTAGGAGAGTGAAGAGAAAGGGAGTGTGTTGTCAGATATGCCCTCTCAGATTACTGAAATAAATAGAACGAGCCGTCATTTAAAATCATTCAGCTGCTCAGCACAAACATCAGCCAGGAACAACTGCGCAGAGCCTCAATCTGCCCCGAAATAGAATATGACCCACTGTTAGTATGTCCCCTCTGCCTCCCATGTCATCCCAGACCTATAGAAAAATGTTAAAGTGAAACCCAACCAGGCAGTGGTGGCACCGGGGCCTGAAAAGAACACCTGGGTTATTACTTGTGTTATCCCCCATTGGCAGCAAAGGTTTTACTGCACTTGAGAATAAGGTTTCAAAGGCCACGCTAGTGCCTCATTGGATTTATAGTGCTGGTCTCCTGGTACTGTGTAACACCTTAGATTGCCTATATGCCCAGATCCCCATTACTTTTGATTAGTGATGAGCGAATCTGTCCTGAAAAATCCGTGAAAAGTGCTTGTCGGACATTTTTTTTTTGTCGCCCACGCCCATGTTGATGCAACTGCACCCTTTTTTTATGCGACCGCGCCCTTTTTCAACGTGACCGTGCCCTTTTTAACGTGACCGCACCCTTTTTTGATGTGACTGCGCTCATTTTGATGTGACGCACCTCTGTCCATTAATTGGCTGATGTGAACATGTATGTATGCCCTTGTGTGCACCGTGAGTGCATGCTCATTTTTGGTAATAGGAAAAAACTTTTGTTTATCCTAGAGCAAACACCTCTTGGTGAGTGCAAAACAAAGTAGGTGTCTTCCTTTCCTGCGATTCAACCATGATTCTCTTTCTGATGCTCTTTCAGCCTAACAGTCATTGTAGTGGTAGATGTCGGTTGGATGATCCTAGAAGAAAAGTTCATTTACAGAATAAGCCCCTGCAGCTTACATTAAGTATCATATTAGCAATGCAGAAAAACCTATTTTGTTGTATTTCCAAATGCATTATGTGTCATTTATCTTCTGTAACATTCTCTGGCAGCAGGGAATACATTCACCAAATTATTTCCCCCAAACTTAGGGGCACATTTACAAAAGCACGAATGCACGAGCGTTCATGCGAACGCTCCGAGCGTATTTTCACTGATTTTTTCGGGCGTCCGCACGACTTTTTCGTATGGCGCACGACTTTTTTGGACGTTTGCACGAAAAAATCGGAAAGGTTTTACCGCTGTTTACAATTGTTCGGTACGAAAATTTTGTGACTTTCGGATCGCCAATACGAAATATCGTGACTAATACGATTTTTTCGTAAGCATTTTCGTGATATTTGCGATCTTACGAAATTTTCGTTTCCAATACGATTTTTTCCCATTCGTGATTCGGATTCGTGGATTAGTAAATGTGCCCCTTAGTGTCATTCTATTTATTCAAACTGCCTTTCTCTTCCAGTGCTTCAGCTGAGAATGCAGCATCGGCGATCTCAAGAACAACTGTCTGAGCGCAACCTGATCCCATGTAAGTTATTATTCTGAGCTGCAGTTTTTTGGGAACAGATTAGACATTGCCCATCTGGTGAGCCGCTAATCCAAAGATTGCTAAATATGTGTTTTTCTTGGGCGCTGATCAGGATTTGTAAAAATTCAGTCCTTAATGTTCATTTAAAAATGTATAGAATGGGGCACATGTATTAGAATAGCTCATACTAATTTCACACGCTGACTTTTTATCCATTGATACCCCTTTCCCTTTCCTAGGGATTGAATGTGGGGGTTCTAGATAAAGACCAGCACTAGGAATTGGAATATAGTTTGTTGTCACAGAGCACTGTTGTACCTCAAACCCATCTCATCTCAAGATCTGTTTCATATAATGTTGTGTTTATTAGGAAAATATAACTCTGGAAGGTCTCATTTAAAGAATATTCAACACATTCCAGCGCTCACTACATGTGGACCCCTTAGAGTTGTCTTTTTAATGCCTGCTCACAGGTTGGGAAAATGGTGGGTAGATGTCTTAGTTACTGTAGTCTTGGCCAAATGCAACATGCTTTTGCCAATCGGCATCTGAGTCATGAACACAGCATAGTAAAGGCAATTTAAGCCCAAATCATACTTATTTTGGTATGTGTAAAGAGTACAGAGGGTTTGGGTGGTGTTAATAATCCAGATGACCACAGGTTGGTTCCTTGACCACGGCCTTAGAATGCCATACCATTGTAACTTTACAACATACTTAATAAAAGTTTTGAATAACTCATAGCAACCAATAACATCTAAGTTTTATGTCTTTAATTATTTGCATTATATTTATCCTGCTTTATTTAAGTTATAGCCATAGATGCCTGCTTCTTAACTATCGGTCCCCAGATGTTGATTGACTACATCTCCCACACTCATCAACATCTAATATAGGATTTAAGCATGATGAGATTTATAGCCCAAAATCTGAGGACCTAAGGTCAAGAAACAGGATTATAGATAGATACAGATAGGCAGACATTTCTCAAGTGAAAGAAACAGTTCCACACTCCCCCAAAGAAAATTAAATAAGGTTTATTTGATTATTGCAGCCCCAGTGGTCAGTAAAACACCTGCATCTTTCCCAGATCAAAATGGAAATTTGGGACAAAACAAAGTAAGTATGCCATGCTTAATCCTCATATAAATTACTGATAATATTTCTATAGACTTCCTCATTTATTAGAAACTGGGCAGTGGCCCATAGCAACCAATCAGTGATCAGCTCTATTCAGCCAGCTTTGTGTCTTCTATTTTTCAACCAATAAGCATTTTATTTTGATCAGTGGACAACAAATTAGAAAATAAAAGCAAATATTTAATTGGTTGTTTTGGGTGACTGCTCTTGTGTAATGTGATACCTATGTTACTAAACTGGGTTCAAAGTATCACTAGCCATTTTATTTGAGTTTTAGGTGCATTCTGAAACATAGACAAACTTTAGGGCTTATTTACGTCTGCAAGTACACTCCTTGCATTTCTGTGTGGTTGTGCCCAGTGCCGCTCAGTCCTTCTTGTTTTCCATTCTGAATCTCACACTGCTCCACAGGGCAACCCTCGAACTGTCACCACCTCCTGACCAGGCGGTAGCTACAGGGTTCCCTCACCACCCTGAGTAAATAGGCACAACACCGAAAAAATAAGGGCGCACGCGTCACTCACAAACACCAGAAATTATGCTGGTGAAAATATGCAGGGCAATTGTGCCCCATTTGTTTACTTACAGTATAATCCATTTTTACGAACTGAAAGCTACTGCTGTAGGCGTGATTTCCTGCATCAGGAAAATCACCTGTTTGAGTCTACAATAATGCCAGAATTCAGGGGAAAAATTCTACATTTGTGGGAAAAACATGACGGTTACGCTCAATATTACTTTGCTCACTGCACTTGCGGATGTAAATGGGCCCTCACAACTGTGAAGGACTATAGTAGGATCCCTACATTTTAGCCTGATTTTGGCTGTGCACAACTTTACTCCTATTGCATACTTTGTAATATGCTTCCTGGACTTGTCTCATCTTATAGCCCACATCTATAAGAGCAATGGCGCAATTTATTCATAGAATGCTTTCTTACTTCTTTCGTAGGCTGAAGACTTCATCAAAATCAAGGGCCAGAACAAGCACCACAAAGTGGCAGCTTCCAAGATGCATTTTCCTGAAGGTTAGATATCATTTTGTCTCCCTTGGGTGGATGGTTTGTTGCAGTACAGATATAATTCCACCAGCTAACATTCCACTTGGAATATATTTGGGAAACCCTTCACTCCCCTTTATTGTAATTAGGTATAGGTACTAGTAGCCATCTAATTTATTATGGTCATGGTGTGGGTTAGGTACAGGGCTACCTTATTCCAGTGTTGCACCTCATAAGTAGGCACAACCAACAAACTGATGCACACATAACTACTACAAATGAGTGCAGGTAGGCACGAGAGAATAGTGAATGGCATTTTGCAATCACGCGCTCATTTTAGCGGCTAGTGATGCGCCTAAGCAATTGCATACTTGCAATGACAGCTTTACTACTTTTTTGTTGTGTTTAGATGCCCTAGTTGAGTCTGATGAACTTAAAGAGAAAAAAGCTCGCTTGGCTGAAGATCTGAATGAAAAGATCCTTCATCGACCTGGACCTTTAGAACTAGTGAAGAAGAATATACTTCCACTAGCTACTGGTATGAAGGAAGGAATGAAGGGTGCGGCAGCAGTGCTAGTAAATAGATTGAGATGGGCATCTAGATATAGCTGAATATCTTTCTAGATATAGGTGTAATAGCATAGGTTAATTAACTGAATTGGGAATAGTTCTCCATTTAGAGTATTTTGTGCCTGTGTGATAGCTTCCGAAAATTTCAGTAGTATATGATTGGGTATATATAATTACATATGTAGCAGCCATCAAAGAACTTGCAGAACTTGAGAATTCAAACAAGAAACATAAAAGGTTTTGCAAGAACATTATATTGTATTATTTCTAGAATATAGATATAGACAAAATAGGGTAATGCTGCGAATTGTGCTGCACACCTCCAGGGTCTTATAACATTACTAAAAAAGAGATCATTTAATAACAGGGTTGGACTGGCCTGCCCCAATACCAGAGAATCTCCTAGTGGGCCCCAGTCTGGGACAATTCCTGCCAGTTCTTTCTTATTTCCACCATAAACCAATAAAACCCTATACCATTTGACTGTATCTCATCTATAAGTTGTAAGAGCGAGTCTTGTATATCAAGTTATCTGGTGAGCTCTGCAAAGCTTACTTCAGCAATTTGAGGCACAAAATTACCCTCTAAAGCAATTAATATTGTGTTTTTACTAAATATGCTTTAAAGTTAATGCATTAATGGAAATGATTCAATGGTTTTAGGTTATATTATATACCAATAAATGTGAGTGTGTGCAAGCCTTACATACAGAATACATAATCTGTTGTATCTCTATAGACCAGATCTCCCCTACCTCCGATGCATTTTCATTTGAAGACGACATCAGCAGCTCCTCGTCATCTTCTACTTCCTCATCGCCTCGCTTTGCACCTTCCCCAAGCCTTTCAGTAAACCTCTCCCCAACATCTACCAACACTGTGTTCCAGGTACAGTATGGCTAAATCATAATGCATAAACTTTAGGCTGAATTTGACATTATCAGTAATCAGAGGAACCACAAGGAATGAGCTTTCTCTGCCTTTACAGAAAATGTTACATTCACATATCTTTCTATTTATTGATTGCAATGTTTGTTCCCCATGGTTGTCCTACTAATGTAGTACCTTAACATAACACTATGTAAGTAAAGCTATACATACATGCATTACTAATATCACATATGTATACTAATTTTAATAGAGTTGACCCCATTTACACATATTCCAGATACTATCAGTCTGGCTCAGTTAGTAGACATTACCAGATCTCCTTAGAATCTCAATTAAAATAAAGGACACTGACATATATTTTGAAAAGAGCATGTCCATCACGTGCTGAGAAGAATGCTGGTAATGCTGACCTCATTAACCAGAGGCATAACCACAGCAAAATATAGACTCTGCCATAATAACGAATGGAGTATCAGCTTTACATTAAACATTTTGACTGTATAGAGTCGCATACAGAGAACCAGCCGTATGAACTGTTTCATTTAATACCTTGTTAGTGCATTTGGCTGTGTGTCAGAACCAAGTCCCTCCAGTGACACAGTTTCTTTTGCAAGACATAACATTAATAATAATAATACTTATAATAAGGGTTGTGCATTTTTGCAATACATAAGTTATACAGACGAGGGAACAAACATTGCAATATATACAGGACCTGTTTTCCAGAATGCTTGGGACCTGGGGTTTCCAGATGAGGGGGCTTTCTGTATTATGGATCACCGTACCTTAAGTCTACTAAAAAATATTTAAACATAATTAAAACCCAGTAGGATTGTTTTGACACAAATAAGGATGGATTCTTAGTTGGATATCTTAGTTGGGATCAAGTACAAGGTGTTTTATTATTACAGAGAAAAAGAAAAACATTTTTAAAAATGTGAATTATTTGATTAAATAATTACATTTTTTTTAAAAAAATTAAAGAGATATCTGTAATTAAAAAAAAAAAAAAACCACAGTCACAAAAATGAGGTTCCTGTCCTGTAAAGCTTACTTTGTAAAAATATATGTAGCTACTACCATTCTAGCTTCTCCAGTAGAAATGAACCACACTATTCAAATCTATCATTTTCCTTATGATACAGTATCTCTGCATTACCTGTTGTGACCAGGAGCGATTCCAAGCTCATAAATGACTTGACTATTGTTCTCTTCCAGCTGGATCTTCCCCAAATAATTGAGGTCAACCAGCCAAATGCAAGAACAGTAACGGAGGCTGAGACTTTGGCAACCAGTAGGCCAGCCGCCCATCACCCCACCCAGGCTTCATCCAATGTACCTAAGGTAACTGGTCTCCTACATTTGTTATGGTTATTATTGGAAGTTTAAACGTCTTTCATATGTAGCCCACTTTATAAATGCTTGTGGCACTACCTGCTGATATATCACTATACTTGGCGCTTTCAGGAGTCCTGAGCCCCGCTTACTTTGGGGAACAGCTATTACTTTGTACTTTGGCGTGCCTCCACCCAGGATAGGGATAGACTGAACTATAACTCCCCTCCTGAGACCTTGATACTGTACTTCTGTGTGGGGACTCCCAGCACTCCTGGCACCTTGCCCCCTCCCTGGGGTAGTTGCTTACCAGGCAGGTGGGTCCTCCAGATATGCAGAGACAGGACACTGGATGGATGTTTAACCAGTGGAACTTATTTATTGTCACAGATGTATCAGACAGGCAGGTTACACACAGGAGCAATGAGGCAGTCAGGGTATACTCCCTCTTCCTTAAGAGACCCTCTCTCCACAAGATATTAGCAGTACTACACGCCAGATGATTCCCTTTAGGGGTTCCCTCCGGTACTTCTCGCCAGAAGCCCCTCTCTAGGGCACTTCCCGGTACTTCTCGCCAAGCGGACACCCCCTCAGCAGACCTCACCCCGGTACTTCCACTTAGATACCCCTGGATTAGGCAAATCTCCTACACTTAGCACTTTATACCCTGACTCCAGCTATGAGTGCTGGTGGATCTTAATCCATTACACCTCCTGTCGGGGCCACGCTGCCCAACTAGATAACCTGTCTCCCACTCCTAGAGTGGTCTATAACAACTCTCTAACTGTCTAATGCTGACCTGTGGTATACCTCTTATCCAAGAGGGGTCCCAGGCTGAAAGACCTGCAGGCACATGGCTGCACAGCCTTATATACTGTGTGCACCCTGTGGCCTAACTACTGAACTGCAGGGAAGCTAACTCCCTGTTAACCCTTATAGTGCCAAACCACCCAAGGTGTCCCACTACTAAAGTGTTACCCTCCCTGGGGCCTATCCCGGGGGCAACCACCCTAGGGGACCCAATTTCTAGGGAACCCTACACATATAAAAGCTTAGTGGTGCTTAGCTGGTGCTAAATAGATTACAAAATGTTGACTACCAGTAATGACTTTGCATTTCCCCCCTAATTTTTGGGTTGATTCTTCATTCCCTGACTTTTTGATATTGAAAAAAAATGTTCTCAGTATTTAAATATCATTTTTTAATATATCAGCATTAATTAGTTATAATTAAAGTTAATTGTTTGCCCATTTTTAGGTCACGGTTAAGCCTTCTGATGTGGCAAAGATCCAAAGGCCAAAAAAGCCCAAAGACACAAAGCCCAAGGTTAAGAAGCTAAAGTATCACCAATACATTCCACCGGATCAGAAGGCAGAGAAAGCACCTGTAGCCATGGATGCGGCCTATTCCCGTTTGCTGCAACAGCAACAGATCTTCTTGCAACTGCAAATCCTCAACCAACAGCAAAACCCAACTTTCTGTGTCCAAACTGTTCACCCCCTAACCACAAGGTATTTTTTCACCATCCGAGTATTTTATTGGCTACAACAGTATATGTAAATCAACCTTTCATGTGAACTCCATTTAGAAGTAACCAAACTGTCCTTTTCCATTCTCTTCAGCATCCCAGCGGATCAAGTGATTAGTTTTACAGGAGCACCGCCATCCAGTGCCCCTGCCATAAATCTCTCACCTTCGCCCGGTACAGCAGCTGTAACAGCTGCCCCGACAACAACGGTGCCAATACCTCTCAAAGGAGAGATGCTCCCTGGAAACATTGATGACCTAACGGTGAGTGCAGAACAACAAGAGCTTTAAAGTATTTGTATCCTGTAGGTTACGTTGATGCTTATGTCAATCTTTTTAAAATAAGAGTAAGAATTGTTGAAAAGAGTGTAACAGAAGACACGTTTTCTTTCATAAGTACCTGCGTGTTTGTAAATGATATGTTTGTATATACAGTATATGTTCACATTTTATGGCATTTAAACAATACTGAAAACTCTTTATAAGTACGGTATTGTTCTGTAGGTTCATACAATGCAAATCCAATAGTAATGGCATTTTTATGCCAACAGGTATCAGAACTTCGTCAGCATTTACGCAAGCGAGGGCTTCCAGTCTCAGGCACAAAGCCAGCCTTACTGGAAAGACTAAGGCCCTACCAAATCCCCCGTGCAAAGACCATTCCAGCCCAAATTCAAAGCGCAGGTTTGATGACACCTATTATTGAACTGTCAGCATTTCCCAAACCGTCAGCATGTGACAGCACTGCTCCCACTCTCTGCACCTTTCAAACGGTGCCATCTCCACCCTCCGGTGAGGTCCCTCAGGAGCCATCAGAGACAGTCTGTAGCATGCCAGAGAGCGCTGAAATCCGTGCTGCTGTGCAAGATAAGGACACACCTATGGAAGAAGCTGATGATGACCATGTTCTTATGGAAAAGCAGAAAGTGATTGAGAATTTGACTTGGAAATTAAAGCAGGAACAAAAACAAGCCGACGACCTCAGGGTGGAACTGGAAATGCACAAGCGGTTAAAAAACCGACACAAGAATGACAAATTAATCTCCAGAGTTCACATTAAGCAAGAGATTGATACGACTTCCCAGACGTCCTGCTGTGCAAAAGCACAGGCCGAAGAGACACAGTTTTTATATACTATCAGCAATGACAGAACAGACCGGAAACCACCCGTTCAGGACCCACAAATTAATGCAAATATAAATGAAAATTACATGGTAAGAAAAGAAACGAGCATGGTAGTTGTACAGGTTAATTTGCTAGACCTCCTTTGCCAAGGTGCAGTAACCCAGGGCAACCAATAAGATGTTTTCTTTAATTTAGGTGCCCACTAAATGCTTCCTGCTCATAGGCTGTTGTAGGTGCAAAAATTGTACTTTTTATTACATTACTCCCTAAATATTTTATTATAGATTATTAGAAATGCTAAGCATAGATGTAAACTGAAAATGATAACATTTGCAATCATTACAATTAGCTGATATACACATGGGGGCAGATCCAGTTCCATGAAATAACATTAATAAAAGTTTATTACATGAAAACATATGGGTGAGATTCAATTTGAGTGAAAAAAAAAAACGTATTTTCCTAATTCAGTTGCAGTTTTTTTCCATAAACTTTTATGTGAACAGTGAGATAGATTTTTCTCATTGAATTGTACCTGGAAAATCAGGAATTGAATTAGGCCCAGATTTACTTTATGGTTTATCGTTTGAAAGGCTCTAGGAGAAAATCTGGATTAAATGAGGAGATAAACTATTCTCATCAAACTAAGTATTTACAATAGTGCCAGATTTAATTCAAATGAAAAAAACTTATGTCACAATTTACTTCCAAATTTCCCCTTAGACTTCTATTCAGTTTTCATGAGATAAACCATGAGATACATTTTTCTCATGAAATTGCATAGCCCTTATGCCAGCAGACAGCCAAACCCTTGAATATTTACTTGACCATTTAGTTACTACAATATGTTCTGCTCTAATACCTTGATTGGGTTTCAGAATCTCCCAAGTACATTTTATACCTGTAGAGCAGTTTTTTCTTCACTTCTTCTTCACCATTCTTTATAGAGCACTATAACAAGCAGTAGTCAGGCAGGAAGTGCCAGCAGATATTAGAAAAATGCTGCTGGCAAGAACATTTGGCAGAGTAATCTTGGTTGTCCACACAAAGCTTCTGTACCTAGTAAATAGTCATGACAATGCATTTTAACTATGAGAAATCTCAATCCACCTACACTTTCTTGACTCCATAGTTTTAAAAACATTTTACTTTTTTTTAGAGTTTCTGCCCACCTTCCTGTGACCTGATAGGACAAGATTTTGAGCTCCCCATGCAGATTACAGCAAGCCCAGAGAGCCCAGTTCAGAAGCCACGTTCCTTTGAAGAGGAGCTACAGGAAGCAATTCAGAAGGCTCAGGTACAGAGCTACTAACAATAAGGGGTGAAATATAAATCTCAGCATGAAATGATTTCTAGGCACAGAGTCTGATTTTGCATTTCATGGACTATTTTTATCCACAGATGGCCCTCTGTGAGTCCATTGAGGACATACTGGAGGAGGAGGAACATCTCATGTGCACAGGTAAAGACATTGGCCATATATAGGATAGTTATTAAGTAGAGCAGATATTGTGTACAATTCTACAGAACTTTTATGTTTTCCCATAGCTCATAAAAAAACTTGGAATAAACAAATAAAACAAAAAAAATCAAGAAGTATTTAGTTTTATTCCCCCTTAAGATCTCTGACCTTCACTGGTGTTGTAAAAGAAAGACTTTATCTTGTTGTTAACCTCAGGTTGAGAGAGAAGCTTTGTAGGACCTCAGACCTTGGAGTCATGTTGGAAACATTGCGCCTGAATTATTTAGATATTCATGTAAAGATATCATACATTGAGAACTTTTGTTAAATCTGGAAATGTAGACGCAGGGTCTCATCTTGGGGGCTGCAATTTCACATAGAATTTTCAGTATCTGTAGCTTCAGAGCTCAAGAGTCCTATTCTAGAACACCTCATTTATCATCAACCAAAGAATCTATAGTGGTTGAAATACACAAATAGAATATGTTGCTCTCATTTTTTTAATGACTGAAACATCAAAGTATGTATTTTTTCTTTCCAGATGAATTAATACACATAGATTCAATTCCTAATATGATGGAGCACCACAGTTCAGCAGCCCTTGCGTCTCAACATGGAAATTTTTCAAAGTCACTCTACTGCTGCAGTGATGCACCTCCGGCGGCTTCAACAATTGTCTCTTCGAGCATTCTTGAATTTCCCGTTTCTGGGCACTATGACCTTCTCTCTGGGCAAGAAAATCTTTCTGTTATATTTGCTCCTGATCAGATTGAGATACCTTCTTCACCAGAGCACCAGGAACACGATTCATCACCTTCCCCTTCATCTACATCTTCATCCTCTGCTCCCTTTGACCCAGCAGATTGGCTGGAAGCATTGACCTCAGGATCAACTTCCAACTTTGGACCTGGCAGTCCTGTTGGTTCGAGTATATTCTCTACAGACATTTTTGACTCTCCAGATTTAAGTATTAATAGAATGATTGATTTAATGGTGGAGCAGTGGTAACAATTAAACTGAGGACAAAGGAAACACATCCAAATATATCACCTCAATGAAATAACCAGCATGAAAGGAAGATAATCTTCCTTTTGAGGAAAGCTTTTGCTAGCTGGAGATAAAAAAAAAAAGGTGCAATATGCTGCTGAATCCCACAACACACCGTAGGCTGGATTGTGATGGAGATGCTCACAGATGCTGCAATGCCTTTGCTCTGATACAGAATATAATTTGTTGGCTGAATAGTGGATTCACTCGTTCTTAATAAATGTACTTTCTTTACAGAAGAAGTAAGTTCTAGAACAGAATCTATACAACCAGGAAAAGTGCCTAATCTCTAGTTATCCATTATGTATAAACCAAATGGAACACAATGAAGGATATCATTTTAATTCAAATGTAAGCAGGATAACCATACCACCTTGTGGTATAAGAAACCCAGTTGTATCCAAAGACTTGAATTCGGTATGCACTTTGGGCTGTCTTTAAAACACAAATATGTTTATGAGACATGACAAGTCCTTCTCAAAGATGTCTGTTCAGATCACTCACACACTATTGAGGGTAGGTCCCCAGACTTGGGGTGCTCTATTGGGGAAATGTAATAAAAGTCATAAATAGAACAATCATTTGTATAAGTAAGAAGAATAATTCACATTTTTCCAAGGTAGCATTAGTTCATTAGTAATTGCACAGCACAGTTTAATTACTCATTTTCATGATATGCTTGAAGGTAGTTTAGGTTCATACCTGTCAGATTGGTTTACCAAATACTTTTGAGGGTTCATCATTGTTCACCGAAAAAAGGACAAAAATATTCAAATTGACTTCTATTACAGTCCCCCATATATGTCTTAGCAAAGCAACAGTACAAATATTTTGTGTGGCATAGGAAGCCGAATGGGTACTGTGGTCAACCTTTGTTCATTCTGTATCAGACATGGCCAGAGCTGTCTTTGGGGGGTGGGGGGGTGAACAGAGGGGGTAACTGGCTCAGCATTAGAGGGGGTAACTGCCCCAGCATCAGAGGGGGTAACTGCCTGGGGCATTACATAGCAGTAGCTGTATTTGCCCCACAAATGATGTATTTTCTAATCAGGGGCTACAATCGTAGCATAGCACGTATAAGAAGCCCTAGCCATGACTGCAAAGCACTATTTCTATGTAATATACATACCACTGGTGTTAATATTTTTATGCAGATATACAAAGCAAACCTTTTTAAAACATTTGGTGAAACCTACTTCAGAATGGGGCAGGTGCACTATTTATTGCGGTTATTTAATTTATTTAATGATGGTTCTATATTGTAGTTTGGTAAAGCCAACTCCCCTGGGTTATAGATAAGATTATAGCCCCAGACAAATTCTTTCTGTGAATAGTATGACACTATAACTACCATGCACATTCCGGCTGCAAACTAAAAAGGCAAACCAAAACACCTCAACGTTAAATGGATCTTAATGTCTGTATCTTAAGCTGGCCATAGATCTTAAGATTGTTTGCTGAGGTTGCAAAGGGAAGATCTCTGCCCTGAGTCAAGTGTGACTGTAGCCAGTGTTGGCCTGGGAGACCATATCAGCATGGAATGAACTTTCCTGATGGAATGTTCATATCTGCCCATGAGATATTGGCTAGATTTTGGCCAGATATTGGTCAGGCAGGCCATCAAGAGACACTGGCATCTATGCCGGCTTCATGTGAAGGGCTGAGGGGCTTATATCCAGCCATGTATGGCCACCTTAAGACACATCTATTCTTTTTACTGATGCACTATATAAGGCTGTGTTCTTTTTGTTGCCTATTCCATAACATCACACAACAAGATTATATTTTTAGAACAATATTTCTAAAAATGTGATGTCTCTGCAATACATAAAAATTCATTGAGATACGATATCACATTCTAGGGGGAAATAATGCCAAATGATAGATGTTTTATATGGCATAACAAGGGACAAAATAAGGGGGATGCCCATTTCTGAGAAATGTATCCTTAATAGATGTTATTGCTTGATAAAACCAATGCAAATAGAAGATAAAGAAAAAACAAAATCTGAAGGCTATTGGTGCAGAGAAACCTATACTGAAAAATGTGACTGATAGAAATATAAATTGAAAATAAATGCCCTGTATTCAATGGATATAGTTTCTGTTCGGAATTATAATATACATTTCTGTGGATAATATTTGTAGATATTTGGCACCAGTTTTGACCATTTTTGTTCCATACATTGGTTATCACCTTATAAAACCAGATCTTAACCCTCTCCGCATTTGCACTACAATACCTAGACATGAGCAGATACTTTTTTTTATCCAAAATTCATGGGCCCTGGGATTCTCCAGAACAACTATCTTTTTGTAATTTGTAGAACCATACACTCAGTCTACTACACATTCTAATTATTTAAAAATGTGAAAACTGTTTGAAAAACCCGATACATTTTCAGCCATCAGTAAAGATTTCTGGCTCGCCTGAAGGAGAATCAAACAGTACATTGTAGGATTTGGGGCATTCTGGATAACTGGATTCTGAATAATAAAACCTATACTTTTACTCTAGATACCTTAACATATGTGGGGCCTTAGCTGGACACTCCATGGTTACTGACCGTGTATCTAAATTAGGAAAATTCTTTCAAATGTTGCCACAAATGTAATATTGTTGTCAATATGCTGGGTTATCATTCATTTGAATGGTAGCTTTTTGCATTATTGGAGAAAATGTTGGGCAGAAGCACATAGTGGGGAATTTAGCAGCCGCTATGTGGCGTTCCAAGGCTTAGTATGAGGGCTCCCTAAGGGAGAGAGACTGGCTTATAATCAGGCCCTTGTGGCTAAAGGCTACACAGGCCTCTTTTATAATCATTTATAAAAATAAATGCCACTGTGATGAGGATAAAATGGGCAAGAATGGATTTGAAAATCTATTTCTTTTAAATAACACAAAGGAATTTCATGCTATTAAGGTGACTCCCTCGTTCCTGTGACTTTGGGATATCAACAGCTGGCAAATGTGCAGCTTCCATTCACCTGATCTGTCTGCCGATTGTTGATAGAAAGAATACAACTTACTCTTATTTCAGAGTGTACATTGGCATGGACTCCCTGTGCCTCTGACAGAGAATGAAGAAAGGAGAGCAGACCATATATTCCAGTTACCTACTTTATATATTCTTTATATACTCCCTTCCATGTATTTTCCATACCGGTTTAAGGCTGTCTGATTACAAAAAGGATGTGTTCTGCTGCATCTGGGGCTGGGAATTCATTTTTTTCATGCCAGCAGCATGCTTCCATTGGATTTAATGCCCACTGTATTTGGCTTACACTGAGTGGCCCAAAAAGTGAAATAAGGCCAACTCTAGCCCATATGGATTTAGCCTTATTGTGTGTATGGAACATTCCTGGTCTTCATAGCTAAGTCAGTGGGAAAGATGAAATATTTGGCATTGGCATTTCCTATAGATAGGAACAGGACAAACCACTAGATGGCAATATTCTGTAGAGACCTATTTATAAAGATGTGCCAAACTCTTGACATTGAACAAGAATTTGCCCTGCGTTTGCACATGAAACAAGAATTAAAATAAAGACTGATTCATTTTTACTCACACTTATAACACTGCAAATAGAAACATACAGGTATGGGACACATCCTGAAACCCGTTATCCAGAAAGTTCAGAATTACAGAAAGGCCGTCTCACATAGCCTCCATTTTAATAAAATAATTAATTTTTTTAAAAAGTATTTCCTTTTTCTCTGTAATAATTAAACAGTACCCTGTACTTGATCCCAACTAAGATATAATTAATCCTTATTGGGGGCAGAACAGCCCTATTGGGTTTATTTAATGGTTAAATGATTCCTTTTTCTCTGTAATAATTAAACAGTACCCTGTACTTGATCCCAACTAAGATATAATTCATCCTTATTGCAGACAAAACATTATATTATTTGGTTTAATTACTGATTAAATAATTTTTTTTAGCCTTAAGGTATGAAGATCTGAATTACAGAAAGACCTCTTATCCAGAAAACCCCATGTCCCGCGCATTCTGGATAACAGTTCCCAAACCTGTGTAGGTGCCAGGCCCAAACACTTACTTTTAAGTTCCTTCCAATGTTAAGTACAAAAAAACATTATAATGATTATTCTATGGAGTAAATTAAACAGATCTAAATACAGATTTTTGCCCGTCCAATAATGTTGCAATTTGCAAGGGAAAAAACATGAAATCAAACCAAATCTTAGTGTATTGAGTTTTAATGTATACAGGTTTCCGGTGCCCTCTAGTGGCTCAACAAGTGTTAAAGTTATGTGGGCCTGGTGCAGAGATATCCAACAGAATGCAAACATCATTATGAAGGCAATCAGTGGAGGACACTCATGCCCTTGTTCAGGGACATGAAGGCTTAACTGGTACAGAACAGACAAGCTGTCAGCACTGGTATGATTTTAGCTTAATAAGCTATCAGGATAGGAACCTTGTCAGGAACAAAGGGAAATAAAGACACAGAGCTGCTAGTCAAAGCCCTGAAGGTCATTACACACTCAGCAGATCCCTTATGTCACCTTTTTGGTAGAACTCAATGTAATTTGGAACAAGCTACTGTACTAATTACATACTATTGGGGCCAGTAATATTCCCTTAATACTCCCACCCACCCAATCAAATATTCTGAACATGTCTCCCTTTCTAGGTTCAATATTTTCAATGTGAACATTTTCAACATAGTTACAGTTGGTGAGTTTTACAGCCAGGCATTAAGACTATTTCCAGGTAAAATTCTAAACTGACCCAATTATGACTGCGGGAACCAGCGTTGTTCTTTTGGGGTCAAGTAATTCAATTATCCATAATGTTGTTCAAGCAGAGATTTTATGCTTTGTCATTCTCTCCTAAGTGAAATATAAAAGTGCTGATAACTTATATTTGAGTAATAATATATTATTGTAAAACAAAAATTAATAAAACCCATGACTACTTGCTCAGCGTTGTGTGTTGTGAAGCATGTTCCAAAAGAACCCCTGTCGGATTTGATCTAAACTTCTTACCTGTGAATAGTAATTACCTACTGTAGATTTGTTGGCCCTTGGCCCTTTGCACCCATCAATTTTGAAACTTTTTTTACACTTTCCTGTGTAATCTTTAACTTCTGTAGCGTCTCATAGCCAATCATGGGTGCTCTTGGCCTTTGCTTCAGGAGAACATCCTACATATAATCTCTCCTTTCCATACTATACTGTTCATGATAGTGTCTACAAAAACAGAAGTATCCCATTGCAACCAGTACACTGACAACTGGAAAAAGACACTGTACAAGGCCTACTGGCGCTACTGAGCTTTCAGACCGACTAAACAGAAAGGGGCTCCAAGGGCTTGTGCTGGCAATAAGACACCTGGGGTTTATTGGAGCCTGTGTACTACACCTTTTCCTGCGGGTTGCCAAACCAAGCTCCTTTACACATTCCCCTGTGTTACTTAGAGACTACAATCAGGCTCTTGGGACTTCTAAGTCACTCATATTGTAGACTGTACCTCCATCCTTGCTGGGCCCAATGCAAACTCCTTGTCGGCAGTTTGGATGTGGCAAATGCAAGGACTTCCAATTGTTACATGGTAAATACATCCTTCTCTTTTTACTAATTATGAAAATTCTACTGGATGGACCTGCTTGCCTTTCCCAGAAGAAGAAATCTTTTTACAAAGACTATTAAATCAGCAAACCTTCTTTTATTGAACAATACCCTACTTTGTGCCTTCAGATTAACAATTTGGAACAATCCACAATGCTGCACATGTAATCCCCTGCTATTAGCTAGCTTTGCTTCTCTCCTCCTTAGCGCAGTGCTCCTCAAGGCTGCCCTACCACTTTTCCCCAGTGGTATAGGTCTTTTATATATCAATAAACCAACACAACCACATTCATTTGGAGTTGAGTACAGAGTATAGTCAGGGTAAAGTGGCTAAAACCAGGATAATAAAATAAAATTGCTAATTACTATTACTAATAATATTACTATTAGTGTTCCTGGCTTTGTTACAATTGCATCTGAGCAAAAGAATCCCAAATTCCATACATTTCTGGGTACTAGTTATGTTTTCCAAGAGCTACCACCAGGGAATATACAAGATAACCGATTGCACATTCCGTTTTGGACAGAACTCAATGTGAGGTTTTCAAAATCCATTATAATATTGTATGCAATGGCATTGTGGTTAATATAGTAAATATAAAGGATATTTTGAATGTACATTCAGAATTTTTTCACAACTTTTGGGGGGTCATTGATTTCTCCAGATATTTAGCATGGGCCTCTACAAAGAGAACAATAATTAGAATAACTGATTTTAATTAAATTTTGACTTGCAACACCAAGTTCAGTCCTTCACCTGGGCCCTCTGAGAAAAAGGTTAAAGGTAACTCCACCCAAACACTTAAACTTCAACTTTTTTTTTTTCAAGTAAATAAAATTTTAAGCAACTTGGCAATATACATCAGTTAAAAAATATGCAGCCTTTTTATGGGTTTTAACGTAATAATATGTTTGGAACAATTGTCTGACTACTTTGAGATTTAAATAAAATGTAAAAGTAGTTGACTTGCCCTCGGCACTCGTGATAACAATAAGGAAAGGAACACTGCAGTGCAATGCATTGTGGTTCCATGCATGCTACAGGATCTACATAACCCACAATGCATTGTGCTGCTCTCTGTAAACTGTGAAGAAGTTGTGGAGAAGTCTGTAAGCTGTGGAGAAGTTGTTACAATTTGTAACATCAATGTTTAGTCCCTTCTCCCCAGCCAGGATTTCAAATGATGCAGAAAGAGAAGAACTGTTTTGCAGCTGGATTTCCATCATATAAAAATAGTATTTATTCATACCTATTGAAGGAACAGATTACAGTGATAGGTATATTAGGGGTTTCTGAGTTTGGTTCGGAAGTTGGAGTTTCCCTGCATTAGAACAATAGTAGGAAGACCAAACAAAAGACACCTGTACACCCTGCAGTAGCCTCGAATGGGTAACTAAATGTGCAGTACCTCTAGTGACACTATAACATACAAAAAGGCCTAATTTAACATCATTTAAACAACTTCAAAGTCATATGTTGTAGCTGTGGAGATAAGAAAGCAAAGCTCAAGCTATAAGCCACCCTGACAAGCTGCTCCCAACATTATTAGCTCGTTAGTAGCAAAGCTGATGGACATGCAGGGGCCTCTGGCAGATAAGGATTAAAACTACAGTAAGGTTCTTAGAGTTCATTAGCAGAACTGGCTGTGCTTTTTTAAAAAAAACATCTATGACAATTCTAAAAATGACACCATGATGTTTTTGCACCACCTGGTGTGACCCAGTCAACAGGACAAATTCATACAGTGAATATATTGTGATGTGTAAAAAGTAACATTAATTACTGTGAATTGTATTACACATTTCTTTCAAGTTAATGCCTATTTCTAACACCAGTAATGTTACATTTGGCTAAAAGTACACCAGAATTCACTAAACAGATATATAATTACACACAATTTTTCATGGTGTACTGCGGCATGAAAGTGGCAAATTCTGCTGAATTCTAAAGCCACACAATTTTATGAATATATTCCCATAAAAAGTTCAGTTAAAAGGGAGGAGACAAACCTTAGAGCAGCACAGGAATCCTTTATTGAGCTCACATGCATGGAACCAGTCTCAGAGGCCGAGATACAGAGGCAAATACAGGTTAATTGGCTCCTGATAAAACTGTACCTAGTGAGTATGTGTTTGTGATAGGGACCTTAGATTGTAAGCTCTGCTGGGTAGGGAATGATATGGATGATGTATAATCTCTCCCAGCCAACAAGGTTAAACAGTCTGATGAAAAGAATAGTTTTGTGGGGCATGGGCAGAACTACCAGGGGTGCTTGGGGTGCGATTGCACCTGGGCCTGCAACCCCTTGGGGCCCACCAAATGCTGATGCAACTGAGCGAAATCTGTGTCTCTGACTGCAGGGCCTGCATCCGGGCCCCCGTGCATATAGTTACGTTATTGTTGTGGGGGATCAGTAGAAGTGAAATTAAGATTAGAAATCCAAGTATATTCATAGGCGGAGGGTGTCTTTTTTGTTTGGGTAGGCTAACACCTCCGCAGGCCGAGAATCAGTCTCAATCCTGGTATCAGCCTTCTACCCTGCCTGCACCTGAAACCGCTGCCCCCGGCCCCGGAATCAGTCTCAATCCTGGTATCAGCCTTCTACCTTGTCTGTACCTGAAACCGCTGCCCCCGGCCCCGGAATCAGTCTCAATCCTGGTATCAGCCTTCTACCTTGTCTGTACCTGAAACCACTGCCCCCGGCCCCGGAATCAGTCTCAATCCTGGTATCAGCCTTCTACCTTGTCTGCACCTGAAACCACTGCCCCCGGCCCCGGAATCAGTCTCAATCCTGGTATCAACCTTCTACCCTGCCTGCACCTGAAACCGCTACATCGGCCCCAGAATCAGTCTCAATCCTGGTATCAGCCTTCTACCTTGTCTGCACCTGAAACCGCTGCCCCCGGCCCCGGAATCAGTCTCAATCCCGGTATCAGCCTTCTACCTTGTCTGCACCTGAAACCACTGCCCCCGGCCCCGGAATCAGTCTCAATCCTGGTATCAGCCTTCTACCTTGTCTGTACCTGAAACCGCTGCCCCCGGCCCCGGAATCAGTCTCAATCCTGGTATCAGCCTTCTACCTTGTCTGCACCTGAAACCGCTGCCCCCGGCCCCGGAATCAGTCTCAATCCTGGTATCAGCCTTCTACCTTGTCTGCACCTGAAACCACTGCCCCCGGCCCCGGAATCAGTCTCAATCCTGGTATCAGCCTTCTACCTTGTCTGCACCTGAAACCTCTGCGTCGGCCCCGGACACGTGAATGGTTTAAGTTCTGAAATACAAACTCTCATGTTTTTGCCAGGGCAGCCTGGCCGGTATTTATAAGAATAAAAATTGTGGCAACCTTAGAGAACACTCATGTTGTATCTGAATCCTATCTTATCTAGCCTGATGCAAAATTTAAGTAAGTTAATAGGATTTGTTGTATAGTATATTTATATATAGTCTGTGCCTAGGATGGCAGTTTTGGGGGGGGTGCCTATATAAGTTTTTTTTTTAGAAAAAAAAGTAAAAACGCACAGCCAGAGAGTTACTGGCAAAATCCACAAGATGTTTCTTTCCTTGGTTTCTTTTCCCCTTTTCCAGTCATCTGAACTAGGCCAAAGTGGCCCATAGGTGGCGCTCCTGTTTCAAATTCATTGCAATAGCACTTTGAAAACTGCTTTGCTTTTACACGGATCCCTACAGGGTCACTAACACTCCTCTTCTTTTTACGCTGAGATCATTACTCCATATGTGAACTGTGAATGCAGAGATTGTGTTCAATATATGGGAATAAACAGTATCCTCATGCCATCTTGTGGACAAAACAAAATAAGCAAATAATAGATTTAGGGCAGATTTACTAAAACTCTACTCTGCAGTCCGTTGTGTGTTAAAGCCTATGACTTTGCCCCTAGGGAATAAAACACATAAGGTAGTTGGAGTTAATGGTGATTTTAATAAAGTCACAAATAAAGATTTTTTTTTTTATTCTTGTGGCCCTTGTGGGGCCCTTGAGTGCATGAACACCCAGTTTTTGGCCATTAAACCCCAATGAATTAATTTTACTTGCATCAAAATGCTCCCCTCATATGTTTTGTCTGAAGTTGTTGAAATGTTGTGGTTTCAATTTAGATCTAAAAAAACATTTCTTAGTCACTTCTGCCATTAAATCTCATTTCTGCCAAAAAAACAATATTTTTCTTTTTAATATTATTTCTGTTAATAATTTAAAAATAAATGAACCACCTTATCCAGGTCAAAAGTCATTTTCTTTTTCTTATTTATGTTTCTCAAAGAGGGAATTGGGCCCCAGTGAGTATATCGACTGACAGACAGGCAGATGTCTTACCTTGGATCCAAACTGTAAATATTATTACAAGACATTCCATTTTTTTTTCTCCCCACAACTGATCCATATAAATACCCGTAGCAATAAAACAATGATAATAGAAGATATTAACAAAACAAACAGAGGAAAATGACAGCCCCAACAATACTGTATCAAAAATGGAAGAAATGTGAGAAGTGGAATGGAGCCCGTTGTCCATTTGTACATTGAATTTTTTAGATTTTCCGTATTTTTTCTTTTTTTCTTTTATCATATTGATTTGGGTAATTTACTAATTTAATGCAGAGACGTACTACTGAACTGGAAAAGTGCTTGCGAGGGGACATGATTACTCTGTACAAGTACATTAGAGGGGATTATAGGCAGATGGGGGATGTTCTTTTTTCCCATAAAAACAATCAGCGCACCAGAGGTCACCCCTATAGATTAGAGGAAGGGAACTTCCATTAGAAGCAGTGTAGGGGGTTTTCACGGTGAGGACAGTGAGGTTGGGGAATGCCCTTCCTAGAGATGTTATAATGGTAGATTCTGTTAATGCCTATAAGAGGGGCCTGGATGAGTTGTTCAATAGTGATGAGCGAATTTTTTTGCCAGGAATGGATTCACAGCGAATTTCCCCATATCGCGAAACCTCCGTGAAAATTTGCGCGGCAAATTGGGTGCGGTTTCGGGAAAAAGAGGGCTTGGTGACGTAAAAAAAAAAGGTGCGGTCACATCAAAATTGGACACGGTTGCGTCAAAAAAGTGGGCAACAAAAAAATAGCCGCGGGCGACAAAAAAAAAAAATAGACGCAGGTGACAAAAATAGATGCACGCAACAAAAAAGACATGTGCGACAAAAAAAATTGCGCAACAAATGCGTTTGCAAATTTTCCGCCATTTCGCAGATGGGACAGATTCACTCATCACTATTCTTCAACAAGCATAGTATCTAAGGCTATTGTGATACTAAAATAAACAATTGGTATAGTTATTGTTATATATAGTTTATATTTGTGGGTATTTAGATCTGTCAGAAATAGTGGGTGTATATATGTGCTTTGGGTTTCATTTGGAGGGGCTGAACTTGTCATTTTACATAACTATGTATTATTATTTTCTAATGGTGTAGCTGGAAATGTATGGACCTCTCTGTAGAAATGTTTTTGGACACCCCTAAATTGGACCCCTAAATTCCTGACTCCCCAGTCTGCTTCCCCAATGATTATGGATTAGTGATGAGCGAATCTGTCCCTTTTTGCTTCCACATAAAATTTGCGAAACGGCAAACAGTTAGAAAAAAACGCATCTGTCGTGCATTTTTTTTTTTGTCGCCCGCGTCTTATTTTGTCCCCCATGCTTTTTTTGACGCGGCCGCGCCCAATTTTTCCGTGGACAATTTTCACAGAAGTTTCACAAAACAATTCGGCAATGGCGAAATGCGGAAATTTGCTGTGAATCCATGCCTGGCGAAACAATTCACT